>NW_010407293.1:21764-22413 GCF_000710305.1 Buceros rhinoceros silvestris | reverse complement strand
CAAGCCCCCCGGAGGGACCCAGCCACTGAGGCAGGTCTCCGCCCTCCCCTGCACATCCCAGGTGAGCATCACCATCCTGCCCTCCCACTCCTCTGCAGGGCCAGGGGAGCAAGCGCCCAGCCCCCCACCCCACCCCCACGTCTCCTCCCAGACAAGTTGATCCAGCAGGCATCCTTCCCCCGCTCCTTCCCCATCCCCGGGTGAGGCTGACAGATCGGGCGCTCTGCCAGCATCCAAGACACAATGACGGTCACACATGCTGGAAGTTGAGAGAAAATGTGTGGGATTTATTTTATTTGGGGTGGGGGGAGGAAGAGAGGTGAGAGAGGGACTGGAAGGCTCTTAAGCAGTCGAGGTCTCTGACAAAACAGGATCGAAGGCTATGCACCACATTTCATATAATTCAAGGCTGGAGCACATGCCTGTGGTTTTAGATCCCAAAACCATTGTGTATGGCAATTTCTCCATCCCCAGTGAGCTTTTCTGGCTGGGAGACCAAAGGAATAGTTGGTACTGAGCCAAAGCAGTTTAGGAATTTTTCCTGAAGGAGGGAGGGAGAAATGTGGAGCAAAAAGCAAGAAAGGCTCTTCTGTGAGGGTACGATAGCCTCTGCTAGTGTTTCCTAAAGTTTCTGGTGTCTTCCCCTCCC
>NW_010407293.1:18659-21651 GCF_000710305.1 Buceros rhinoceros silvestris | reverse complement strand
AACTCTGTTTGTAGGAAAATTCCCCCTTGCCTTCCCTCCAGTTCGGGGACTTATTAACAGGAGGACAAAGTGCTCTGCCCCCCATCAGAGCCCGACTCTCGCCTCCCAGGGCAGCTATCGCCCAGTGACAGGACCGCAGCAGCGGGGGATGCTCTGACAGATTCCTAGGGTCGGCGCAAATCAGGAGAAATCCGTTACCACAGCTTTGACAGATGTCTTACACTCCTCTCTGGAGCTTAGGAGGGAAGTAAGGAAGGAGGAAAAAGAAGGAGGAGGAGAGCTAAAAGCTTTTCAAAGACTATTCAAAGGCTTTTTTTTTAAAAAAAAAAAAAGGCAAGAAATTAAGGTGGGGAAAATATTTTAACCCAAAACAGTTATAAATTTATTAAATTTATGAATTTAACAACAGCTTTATCTTCCTGTCTGTCTCACACCATGTTTCCATTATTGTCAGGAGAATGAACGGCATGTACGCCAAATCAGGTCATTCACAAATTTAGAACGAACGTCTGTCATTACAGATTTACCGCTCTGACTACAGCATATCCCTTCTGTCTGTAAAAATCCTGATCCATTAGCAGGGCAAGCTCTCTGCGTGTCAGCCCTTTAACATGCCATGCACCTCAAACTTCCTTCAACAGGCCAGCTGACATGTTTGCTCCAAACGTTGGCAAGATGCGTGCATGACATGCATCAACTCTACAACAAAGCAGAATTCCTTCATACAAAAATTCACAGCATGCTGAATTCCAGGTGAGCTCTGCACACATTCGGGGTAAGCCCCAAACCCACAGTCACCATCACCCTCTCACCGTTGTTGGGCATGACACAGAGTTGCTGATGCACAGCAAGAAATATGAAGAGACTTGCCCAAGGTCATCTTGGCTCTTCTGCAGAGCAAACGAGAGCCCAGGTCTCCAGACTGCCAGGTCTCTGCTTTAGCCTTGGCTTCCTTGAGCGGTACCAGTCACCTAAGAGTTAGGTGCTTCTTCACACCCCTTCAGCTTCAAGATGGACCCATGCTCTCTACATATACTCTCGCAAGCTGCTCTGCCATCATGCAGAATTTCAAAACGACCCTAAACCAGCAACATTTGGGGGTTCTAAAAACAAAACATTGCCTCAGCGTCAGGTCTGATTTTCACTGTGAAACGCTGACAGTCAGTCAGGGACAGAGTTCGTGCTGGACAAAGCAAGATTTTCATACAGGGAGCTTAGGCAGGGAGAGAATGAGGCCCAGATTTCCAAACTTCTTAGGAACTAAATCTAAGTCTTGCTGAAGTGCTCAAAGGCACTTGATGAATAAAGTTGTTGGTTCTTCTTTTCACATTCAAACAGGAAATCCGAAGTGAAGCGCATCTTTCAACATCATGTTTACTTTCCTGGTGAATAAACTGGCCTCTCCCCTCTGGTCACACCAGCTTCACACAGTGTAGTGTATCTACTTTCCATCTTGGAACACACAGGTGTTCATTCAACAAGTACCCCAACTAGAGAAAACAAACAACTACATCCTAATAAAGAGAGACAATGCGTTGCCTTGTCCAGGAAATTGGATGTGGATACAAACCCGTGTTGTGGAGATAGTTCTGTGCAACCTACAATGCAGCTCGTCTGAAATCCAAACTTTAACTTGCTGTTCTTCACAGATCTGTTTGCTGCCATGGACAGCAATTAGGCTTTCTCCAGTGGACAAAGCGCCACTGTTAGAGTGTCACAAATGCGAGGATCCGCAGTTCAAAGAGCGCACTGGATAAAGCACCTGTTTAACGCACCGCTGTTAAACCTTTGTGGATTTGTAGTTTTGTTTTAGAGCTTCAAGGGATTTTTCATTTTTAAAAGGAGAATAAGAAAGCAAGAAGCCCGGGTAAAGTGTGCATTTACTGACGACAATGAAGCCGACAACGTACAAGACTGCAGCTAAAGCTAAGCCTCTCTACAAATCACGCACCATCTCGTAGGCAGACGTGCAGAATACAGAAGGGGAAAAGGGTGGGCAGACGACTGAAGAACTTCCTTGAGTTTGTTCCATTTGCTGCAGAAATCACAGGAGAACTGACTCTTTAACGGGGATTAAAAGGGAAGGAACAATAACACAGCGACTAAGGAGGGAGGCAAATATTGCACAAGGAGAGAGCATTACAGAAAAAGACAGGGGGAAGGCAAATAGCCGCGGTGTTGCCCAGCTAGCAATACCGTGTACAGCCATGTGTGACACAGCCTGAAGAAAGCCTGTGGGTTTCTTCCTCCCCTTTCCTTCCTGAGTGCCAGGAATTAATATCGTGGTTGCTCACATGGTTGTCCAGCGGTTCCTCAAGCTCTGCCACCGGATGACTCATACAGGTTTCACGACAGACTGTGTTCGGAAGGTCCCCACACATGGTAACCTCTGCGAACGCGGGCCACAAAGCAAGGTTGGCTCTAGATTCAGTGCTGAGTGCTGGGGAGAGGAAAGGTGTAGGAATGGGCCCCAGTGGGATGCGCTGGCTTTAACGGCCTGATGCTTACTGGAGGAGATGGGAACCTGAAATATGAATGATTTGTAGACATTAAATTAATAAACTGCTTTAGATATAAACAGATCGTATCATAAACCCACCACAGCCAAAGAACTCCAAGGCTGCCCTGCATTCCAGAGGGGGGGAATGCAAAGATAAGGGGAAGAGTGAAGGACAGAGCCCTCAGCTGCATCTTTGCAAATCTTGATTTTGCATTTCCACATCAATGCCACTCTTACGTGAAAGGCTTCAAAAAGCCACTACGTTTTAGATTGCTTATCAATAATTCCGATTAAACGACAAAGTACGGGAAACAATACTACTAAGCCAGCTGCAGCACTGCAGGCTTATAACCATAACCAGACAGGCCACCAAACCAACCGGAGGAGCTCTTCCACCGAGGTAGATGGGTGCTGCCTAGAGCTGATGACAGATGGTTTTAGAGCAGGGCAGGCGTGTGGTAGCTTTGGAGCATCTTGTATCCTATGGAAAGC
>NW_010407293.1:15636-18510 GCF_000710305.1 Buceros rhinoceros silvestris | reverse complement strand
CTGCTGAAGAAAAAGAATCCTTTTTGATTCTATCGCCACATCATCTTCTGATCCCCAAAGGTGACAGCAAATTAGCATAATTTCCTTCTCATTCATAGTGAGAATCTTCTGCAGAAACACAGGGATGGCCAGTGAAAGCCTAAAATCTCGTGCTTTATCAGGCACATTCGGCAAATTCCTCTGCTTACAAACAGCGCTCTCAGTCTAGCACAGTCTCCCACTCTTCATCATGTCCCTCAGTCACGTCATGATGGGGTTTCCCCGTGGCCCAAGTCCGTGCAGGTAAGTTTGGTGCTAGAAAGGGGACAGCAGTGGAGAAACACATCAGCATATTATGCCCTGTCCACCTGGCCAGTCTGCCTTGACGCCGTCTCTGAAAGGACAGTTTCTGGCTGTGGGAGTCTTTGCAGCGCCTGCAGAGGGTTCCCGGTAAAGCAAGATTTTGTGTTGGGGAGCTACATGATGTGCATTTGCTGGGGACTGGAAAGAAGATCCCTGACTCAGTTCAGATGCTAATGACACTCAGCCAGTATTAGTCCAGGTCAGCGATGAACTCCTGACCTGGAGGGAAAAGACTCTGCCACTCGTTTTCAATCCCCTGAGCTGCTCAATCCCACGATAATGTCATTTCTGAAACAGCGCCAATGGAGCATAAAAGCAGCAGGCAGGACAGAAGGCATCAAATGCTAATAGCCACTCCTTGACAGAAGAAAGAGTCTAATCCTAGGCTTTGAAAAGCACTCAGCCCCCACATGCTAAAAAGAGGTATGCTGGAGAGCGCTACCCCATGTGTGCCAGAGGACGTGGGACAGGAGATGCACGTGTACCCGCGAATACACTTTTTCCGAGTGCATGAGGAAACCTTATGTTCCCAGGCTTTCCGAGGCACAATTAAACCAGACCTTTATTTCAAGGGCACTGCCAAATAAGTGGCTTGTTTGAACTCGGCTCAATCAGGAGTTGAAAACACGGAAAAGAAAATAGGAGCAAGCGACCGGATGAGGCTCTGCAAGAGAATTCAAGTCTGACAGATTTATGGAAAGCTTGTTTCCATATGGATCAGTACTGCTGCCTCCAGAGCTCCAGCGGCAGCAATCAATGAGAACAATGAGAGCTCCGGCGGATGTCTGCGTGCTTAAAAAAGAACCCTACGTAGATGCGTTTTTACGTAGCGGCTAAGTAAACACAAGTGCAGAACTGGGGTGGCTTCCTCGTTCGTGTGCCACAGCGGGCATCCCACCCCGGGGGACACGGGACTCTGCTCTGCTGTACAGCTGCACTGGTGGGAGGAATCCAGAGAGCGAGAGCTGATTTGCCGAGTTATGAAACGGTGACATACTCTGCATGAAAATGAAAGGAAATCTCTGCAGGCAGGCAGCGAGAGCAAGGCGATGGGGGGCCGGGTGGGAAAAGGCAACGTCATTAGATCTATGTGGTCATACAGTTACAAAGTCAAATGGATTTACACGGCAGGAGAGGAGAACTCTTGTCCCGCTGCTGGATAAATACCAAACTGGCTGTAACCCTACTACCCTGAAACGCTCGGCAGAGATGGGAGCAATGAAACACGTGAAGGCCTCCAGAAACCCCCCTGTGTGCACGCGTGTGCGGACACGCAACTACGTACATCTGCGAATTACTGATTGTCAGCAAATAACGGTGGTGAGGCTAAATTTGAGCGTGGAACAAATGCAAATGACATCGGCGGTGTGAATACCGAGACTAACGCTGGAAAGGGTCATGGTGCTCCTCTCTGTCACCCATGCCTGGGGGGATAAAATGCTGCCAAAACTGGGCATGGCCTGCGCTCTTCCTTCATTTGCCCTTTTCTGAATCGAGCATCTGCAGGCTTCAAAGAGGAAGGAAATTTCATTTCTACAGCTAGACTGCTGAGTAAGAGGGAAACTCTGCAACTGAAGCAGAAGATAAAGCATGAAAAGGGTGGAACAGCTTCATTTCCAAGCAGCGTAAGAAATCAAGTTTTAGGAAAATGCTTCATCCTTGCAGGGAAAAGCACTTCCTCTTTTATCGAGATCTTTAATCGTGCCCCAGTTCCCCTCCCTTGGCATCTGGCCACGTCTTATCCGGCATAAAAGGAAGTGCTGCCTCTTCCAAGAACACTTCCTCCTGATTAATTCAACAGTGCATCCACAGCTTTCCCTGGAGTTTTTCCGCAGAAGCAGCTGAGCCAGGCTCAGAGATGACTAGCACATCTCTTGCTCTGTATAAATCGGGAGCTGGACATCAACAGCTGGTTAGGACAAGCAGGCAAATCTGACGGTGAACAAAGCACAGGGAATGACGCCCGTAAAACACAGCACATATTAAGTAAGGTTTTGCATGGTTTTGCATGACGCATTCAAGCTGCTACAAAACACAAACCAAAACCAACAAAGCCAAAAAACTGGTATCAATATCTCCGTCCAGTTGTGGAGATGTTAAAACCTATGACCCACCCCTTGCCCAGTACCGGCAAGCATATTTCTGTGGCAGCTGAAGGGGAGGCAAAAGCTGAGCAGAACTGAGAAAACCTGAGAAAACTGGGAACAGTTGCAATTCTCTTCCTGACAAGCATGTTGTGACGATGATACAGTATAAACTGGAATACGATTATGGTTATGGGGGCCATACAATAGGCAGGCACCCAATATATCTCTCTAGCTTATATAAATGGATCCCGGAGGGCAATGAGATTGAATAACTTATGAACCATTAATGCAGCTGCTCCACAAAGAGAAAATGCCATGAGTTTGCCTCACCGTAATCACCAAAGTTGACACTCGTGTACACGGATGGTCCAGTTCGTAATGAGCTTGTAGGTGCACATAAGATGGTCAAAAAGATAAAGTAAGGGCGGGCGGGGGGGGGGGGGGG
>NW_010407293.1:9576-15516 GCF_000710305.1 Buceros rhinoceros silvestris | reverse complement strand
GGAATAGGAATGCCCATCCGTATTTCAAGTGAGAGAAGAAGCTTAGATTCCCTGTTTTGAGCTGCCTTATCTGGTGCTGCAAGGTCCAGCTGTAGGACCTTCTGTCCTGAAAGTGAATCCAGGTAAACGTGCGACAGCAGGACATGAATATGAACAGGGATGCAGACCCAGAACTGGCAGAAAAGAAGGGAGATTATTCATATTTTTAACGTGTCCCCCTTCCTCTCCTCCACAGTTGTATTTTCATACGGTGGTTTTGCATCCATCCAAGTCAAACATGTGCAAATGGGGGAGGCCCTCAGGCTCTGAGATAACCCAAGTGGAACAAAAACATATGAACGCACAGGCAAATGCTATGGTAAGGCGCACGAGCTTTAGATACGGCTGCGATCATGTGTTGATATGAACTAACACAAACCGCTGCTTTTCATCGCGGAGGGCACTCGCTGCACCTAGGTAATCTGTATAAAAATAGGGCAAATCCAGTCAGAGAACTCTAATGAAACAGAACTGGTGAAGAGGTTTGCGCGGAGCCCTGTTCCACTACAAACATGCAATTCTGTAAACTCAAAATGCTCTACATTTTAAAATTACAATTAGGAAGAAGCACAAGAAAATATGTGACAGTCTCCAAGGAAGCTGCTCGGACGTTCCAGAAGGAACTGTTGCCTTCAGAAATGCTGGATTTTCTTTCTGAAGGGTTTCTTGCTCTGCAGAACAGCACTGAATCTCAAAATCCTTAGTGAAACAGCATCTGCACCCCCACAGAACCACAGAATCATCTGGTTGGGAGAGACCTTTAAGTTCGAGTCCAACCGTTCACCCTGCACTGCCAGGGTCCTTCTAGCCGCTTCTAAGAGAAAAATGTGTAAAATACTGCAAAGAGCATGTTTGTGCCTTCTTAGAAGTCAGGAAAAGATAAATTAATGTGACACTACTGGAAGTGAATGAAAGGTCTTTTACTGCTTTGAAGTCACTAAGAGGTTACATACATCTTTTTAGCTGAGGTTATGTTACATAAAACCCTCTTAAAACATTTACTTCAAATGCTCGTTTTTTATTTGGGAGAGATGTGTGTAGTCCTCCTGATGCACTATTTGGAACAAGAGTTTTCCCAACTATCGTGGTCAAATTATTCCAATTGCATTTTTGCTATCACCAACTCTTCAACTGGGCCAGCTTACACACGGATACATGGTGTATGTGACAGCATTTTAGACTGCTTTCAAAATCCTTTAAAAATTACAGGCAGAACTGAGCCTAAGCTGTGGTGTTTGCTTATTACAGCCTGATCACCCCTTCAAAACTAGTTTTTAATACAAGAAACAGGGAGGGGCAGATCCTCGGCTAGTGCAAAACGCCAGTGTTTTTTGTGATCTTCAGTCATTTCCATTTTTTGGCACCCCAGAATGGTTTTAGCGGAGGGAAAAGGTCCATGTACTGGCAATTTGAGCCTGCTGACAGGAGGGTTTGCTTTTCTTAGTTACCTTTTGCAGACGCTTTCGAAGCAGTCCACGGAGCCCCTGGGGATCCACAGACCACAGGCTGCAAACCGCGTTTCAGTCGAGCTGCACCAATTTACAGCAGATTAAACCCCCAGGTTTTAAAACTGGCCAATGGCAACCAAATTAAATAGCTGAACAGGAAGCGCTGCGGGAGGATTCCGCAGCCAGAGCACGGTGGGCTTTGCCCAGCTCGGGTTTATATTGGAAAGGTGGAATGCCGTTCCACTCCTCTTCTTGCCCGGGGCAATAAAAAGTTCCTGCAAACCTGAGGCTTTGATTTAAAACAAATTTGAGGTGTAGTCGTTTCTGGCTCGCACTAATACCTACCAGCTCCAGCAGAGTCGCAAGGAGCGGCCCTGTGCAGGTAATGGTCTCCAGTTTACCGCACTTCATGCTGTGAAGACAGCCTTTGGAGGCGTCAGCCCAGCACGCCGCAGCGCCGAGGCTGCATGAGAGCCACTGCAATGACACTGATGTCCAGGGCAAAGCGGGAGACCCTTTCCCTGCCCTGAAGCTGCAGAAATACAACAACTGCAGTGTTCACTGATAACAGTCAGGGCCATGGGTATGAGATCCACACTTTCCTCTCCCCTCTGTTTTTCCACGCTCAGCCCCTGACAGCTGAAGACTAGCATACCACAGCACCCTCAGCTCTTTCTTTTTAGCAGCTTCAGCAGTTCTCCTCTGGTCCTGCCTAAATCTCATGGCCAGGTCTGGTTTCAAAGCATCAGCCTCTGTTTCTGCCCCGTCTTTCAGAGTGGCAGTGGGGATGGTGAGCCTGATTATGGGGCTGGCTTCCTAATCCTTTGTCCTAACCCTCAACCGTCCTCCGTTTTACCTGGCTCTGGTTCCAGCCTGGCCCACCCTAGCCTGGCTGCTCGTGGAGGGTACATGACTCATCTTCCAGAAGGACCCGAGGGGAATCATGAATTGGGAAGAGGCTAGGGCAGGAAAAAACAACCAGAGGAAGGGAATGCAAATGGGAAAGGTGAAGCATCTCTGGCAGAAAGAGATCTGGCTGCAAGAAAGGTATGGAAAAGCCATTACTAAAGGGGTGGAGCAGTAGCTGCTGCAGTGGCAGTGAAGTCTGCCCTATCCAGAGGGCAGGTTCGATGGGACGGGGAAGGAGACACCCAGCTACGGAGGAAGCAGACAGGCAGGAGGAGTGACCTGGCAAAGGACAGAGGGGTCTGTGCGTGGAAAGAGCATTAGCACTAATTAATGGGTAACGATGGTCAGGAAGGAATAGCGCAGAGTGGGTTGTGTTTATCCTGGAGCAAACGCTATGTGAGAGGGGGGAAAGCAGAAGGCAGCGTGTGCTGAAACGGGCAGCAGAGGCCGAGCCTTCCAGGCACAGCCACGCTCCTCAGGAAGACCTGCCCCACCAGGCTCCTGAAAAAGCTGCCAGGCTTTTCAGCCCTGTGCAGTGGGGAAGGATTCCCGAGTAATAGCACAAATTCAGCAGACAAATACTTCACCATTATTCTAGCATTTTTCACACCCAAGAGGATCTTTAGCTGCGGACCCCCAGTGGCACGGACTCTCGCTTTTTGATTAATCTTTTATACCATCTGCTCTCCCTCCACCTATCCATCATCTAGCTGCCTGAGTGATGATTACTTCAGAGTGCAAATCACCTAACATCACTCTGGCTGATAAATTATATATGAAGGACAGGACATGGTGAGTTAAGACTGAACCCAGTGACATCGGTTTAAGCCTGGCGATAAGCATGGGTGCTCGGATACCCTCACGCCTGGCACACTTGCAAATCGGCAGATTAGATGAGATGGAGAGGCTCCAGCGGAGTTAGTCCGGGTTTACACAGGTGTAAGTGAGATCAGAATTGGCCTTCAGTCTGTGGAAAAACTCCACGGGTTTATGAAAGGAAATTTCGTGCTCATGGAAAAGAGCCTATCCTTAATTAATCACATGGAAAATACTGAAAACATGGACAAAGCAGCAACCCTGGCAGCTTCTCTACACTGGTATCATCTCTGAGGTATACACCTGCTTGGCAGTTACTGGTGTTGGTTAATCATCTTTCTGTCTGGGGAAAAAGAATCTATGCCATTTGTTTGGTTTTTTTTTTTTTTTCTCCTTACCTGCAGAAACGAAGAAAAAAGTGTGACAGAGCAGCTTGAGCTGAACTGCAGTTCGAGAGATGGGGACTGCTGACAAGAAGCCCTGAGGACAGGCTCCTTGCACGGCAGCGATGAATGCCAGCCCTCCCTGGCTGTCTGCAGAGAGAGCTGGCAAGCGAAGCTGGAGGCAGCAGACACTGGCTGCAGGTGAATAGCCACCGCGGGGACTCCACAGGCCTTGGGGGCTTCCATCTAGAAGGTGAAGATGATAACAGGAGATATTCTGCTGTGGGTTTTGGCAGCTTGCCATCACCCAGTGACCAAATGTGGAGGTAGAGGATGGAATTGGGGAAAATGTGTTGTCCTTCCATTGGAGAGGAAACCAGAAGCAGGGACTGAACAAGGGTGTTACCATTGCTGATGTCGCTGATTCTGCACTGAGCCACAGGCAACCTTGATAAAGCTTGCCGAGATGCTTCTCCTCTTGCTTTGTGAGTTCTCTGTGTCAAGGCTAACCTTTATTTAGTTTTAAAATACTTTCCAACCTTTTGCTCTCCTTTGGAAATAGCCTACAGAATGTAACGCTAATTACGGAGGCTGAAAATTATCATTGAAACATTCCTCAGATAAACGAAGTAAAGCATGCTCCCCACTGTCACCACCTGCAGCTGACCCTGAGGATGGTGGAAGAGCTCACCAAGGGCACACAAACCATTACACACCGCAGGGAGCCAGGCAACAGCATTTTCTGCTGACAGTGCGGGGCCATCGCAAGCTCCTGCCCCGCTGGGTGCAGGTGGTTCGGCTGGACCCTCCATCGCTGTCTGTGCATGTGTTGCAGCTGATCATGGACCTAGTGACCTGTCAGAAATCACAGCTTGTGCACCATGTTATAGCACGTTTTCTTACCAACGGGGGCTAAGAGAGGAGCCAAACATGCCAGCCAGTCTGTAAAGGCACGTGCCATAAAATATCTAATCCAACCTGACATCCCTTTCGGGGATGTGGCCCAGGGTGAGAGGGTGGCATGCCTGGAGCAGATGCAGAACTGCACCTCTCTGTGTTGCCCTGTCTGCCTCCTGGAGGCAGCTGTGCAGCAACAGACTTTTAGGAGAGTCCGTCTAACACTGGGGGATAAAATTCAGCAGGGACTAAGGACAGAGTTGACCCTTTTCAGTTCTTCGCCTTCTTAGAATTGTCTCATTACAAACAAATATTAACAAAAAGGAAAGATAGACAGAAAGAAATAAAGGTAAAAACTTCCCCTTTTTCCCTAGAAACCCCCCTTTCTAACCCCCAAAACAACCCCACCTCCACCCACGCAGCTCTCCCAGTGGGGAAAGGATGAAAAGAACAGTACATGGGGCTGTGGCCACATCATTTAATGCATCAGTGGAAGAAGTTCAGATGAACCAGAGCTCTGAGAAGTACCTAGAAGTGCATCCTGGAAAAGAGCAACAGTCACACAGTCGCTGTGCAGAAGTACAAGCCACTTTTGGGGGGGAGTAGTGGGAAAGGAAAGGAAGCTTGAAATTAGGCCAATTATTCAAACCACTGTATCCTTCAGAACTCCAAGGAGGCACAGAATGAGGGGAGGGGGGACCCACCAGGGCAACGGGGCTTATTTCTGCTGCTTCAGAAATCAAAGAATCATCCCTGGGTGCCTGCACTCTGGCATTACACTTCCCTGAGAAGGAAGAGTGTGCGTTTGGGGATGCTCTGACAACAGTGGGAGTCCGTTTTACACCATTCCAGGAGAACAAGGGAGGCTTTCTGCATCTAATCACATGGGAGTGATCTGTTCCTACATTCTGAAATGCTTCAAATAGCAGTTGCTTCTAATGGGGTATACACTGGGTACAAATGATGTCTCTTACTGCAACACTTCAGTGACACCCCCCTCAAAGCTTGACTTGTGCCATTTAGAAACCAGTTGTGAATAAGAAATAAATACGAGGAGATGCTTTCTTCTGATTCTCTTACCACTGCCCCCGGAAAAACGTTGAAGCTAAAAATACGTGGACAATATTGCTATCTGAACATCAGGCTCGGATTTTCTGGAATAATTGAAACCAGCGTATCTGAAAATATTCAAAATAAGTGAAACACATTTCAAATTTTGCAGCAGATGAAGTGCTCAATGTATTTTTGTTTTAAATACCACTCAGATGGTTTTGTTTTTCTTACTGAAGAAAAAAAATACGGATTTCATTATTTAAGCTTCTGCTATCCAAAACTACCGTAAAGAGTCAGCTGCGAAGGACTCGCGTTGCCAGTGGTTTGGGACCTTAGCCAAAATCACAGATTACCAAAACAACCCTAACCCCACACCGGACAGACTGGAGCGGTTC
>NW_010407293.1:1648-9503 GCF_000710305.1 Buceros rhinoceros silvestris | reverse complement strand
CGTGCTGGTCTTTCATCGCACAAAATGTTAAAGAAACCCGTTCCTGAGTCGCGAACACCCCAGAATTACGGCGTGTCCCAAACAGAGGTTTGGGTTGCCCCGAGGAACTTCAAGGCAGGGGGGCTTGAACGCTCTGTTCGGAGGGAGCGGGGAGCTTGGCAGGTTTTCTCACATCAACTGTTTGCATCGGACATGGATTGCTGGCCCCATCAGGTTCAGCATTCTTTCCTCTGCTTGTTTGTAGCTACACACAGGGTTGAGTTTCTCAAAGCCTACACTCTAACAAGAAAAAGGCCCATCTCATATGAAGTTATGGGGGCACCAGAGAGCTGGGCTAACCATGGGGTTTTTCAGCTTGCTCTTATTTACTGAGAAGGACCCATGGCATCCTAGTGCCTTCCTCAAGAAATTAAGGTAAACACACCCATCTTTTTCCAGCCCTCCGGGAAGGTCGAAGCTCGCCTGCGGGACACTTGCATTCTGAGAACAGTGCTGCTGTTAGAGCGCCTGCTGAATGAGAGGCGCAGAGATGTGTTTTACATTAAGCACTTCATCTAGCATGGGTAGAGATAATTTCATTTTGCCTGGCTTTGCGTCCAGTGGCCACAGCCCGGCTCACGTAGATACTCGTCTTCTCCTTGCTGACAGCTTTATTCTTCCAGTGAAGTGAAGCTGTCACAGGAGGCCATCGCCAGGGAAGGAGCAGTGGCTTCTCAGGTGGTTGGGGTCAGCACCAGGCAGAGTAAGACAGACAAGTGCTGTCTGCTTCCCCCTCGCATGGGAGCCAGTCTCAAGAGTACTAGGCATGGAATTAGCAGAGACCTCATCTTTCAGTTCATGTTGTCTAATGCAAGATCAGTGGGGCATAAAGTTTCTATTATCTATGTTTTAATAATGGATGAACCTCCCCTCCTCCTGCTCCGAAGAGCCCTGCATATAACCCCGCTCTAGGCAGATGACGCAGCTGCTCCTTTGTTTGCTCGGCTCCTTCCAGATGGGTGCCACCTGATCTGAGTGGGCTCAGGGAACATTTTGTCACTTGCATTTGATTTCAGACATTGGAGGCTTCCCCTTCTGAGCTCGGCTTTATTGAAGGGCGTTCATTTTGCATTTGTGTCAGCCCTGAGGATGACCGGAGCGTAAGAAGTGTGCTCCTGAAGCTCTGCATTTTCAACTTCCCTACCTCAATTAGCGCTTACCTATTGACCAACTATCAAGGGTGCCAGGGAGTATTATTATCCTGGGTGACAAAAGCCCATTCAGACAACAGGTCCTCAGATCTGGATCTCCAAATCTGGCTCAATGCAAACGACTTCCTGCCAGGTTGCAGAAGGATGAACGCTGAAGCTGCTACTGTGAAGGGCTGGTCACCCTTTTTGAATGCTTTTGTCAGGACCAGGACACTCTCTCCTATGATACAGTTAATCTGGAGGCCGAGGTTATCAGCATAATGCAAGGAAATGCTAGAAACAATGGAGCAACTCATCACCATTTCATAAAAGTATTGCACTACCAAAGAAAATTATGTGCAAATTTTTAACTGAAAAACAAGCTTAAAACAGGCACAGAAGCGCAGAAAATTGGAATTGAAGTGTTAAGGCTGGCCTGTGGAAAATGGAATGGTGAGGTGGGAAAGCACCAGAAGGAGCGACAGAAGGTTTTGCTGGCACCCAGCGCTGCAGGTCATCAAAATCACAGCACATCCATGTGCAGCTTCCGAGGAGACCCAGGTAGGGGAAGCGACGAGCTGCCTGAAAAGAGGGACAGCAGTTAAGAGATGGTGGTGAAGATGATGAACAAGAAGGTTGGAGCTTTAAGACACCCAGACACAGAGATGATAGACTGTGACGAAACCCTAATTACTCACAGAGGTAGGGAAGGATGGAGAGATTAAAGTTCCTATTCACTGCAAACTCCTGAAATGTTCAGAAGGCTTGCGAATATGCAAGAAGGGGAGTGTGGGCAAGTAAAATCTGCTTGTTTTATAATAAAAACGTCTTCCTCTTCTAAACAGTCCAACTTAGAGCTTTGCCACAACGGCAATTGGTGCTAAGGCAAAACCCAGGATCACACGGTGCATTGGGTACATTTGCAAAACCATTTCTGAATGTTTAGAGCTTGTTCAAGTATCTGTGCACTAAAATGCCAACCTCCAACACGTGCAGTTTCCAGGAAAAACACCCCACCATCCATACACAGATGTTGCAGTCTTCAACTGACGTAGAAACTCAACGGGGAAGACCAGAGGTGGTCTCTGTGCCAACCGTGCTGGTGCTGCACCACCCTCCTGGTTAACATCAGATGGACAGTTTCGTGCAGTTCCAAGAATACCTTCTGTGTTCAGAGCAAGGTGAGGACTTCATCATTGGTTCTTGATTATGCTTGATGGCACTGAGCCATAAAATACAACATTTTGAGGCTCCAAATTCACTTCTTTGTCTTGGACCATCCATCCCCTAACCAAATCCACTCCAATGGCTGTCCCAACAGCTCTGATTTCTAGTTCTTTTCCAGGGGAAAACACCAGAACATTTTTTACTTAACAGGTCACACCAAACCCACAAATTAAACTCATTTATTTGGTTCAGAAATGTCAATCAAGAAAAGAATTATAGACCTGTCTCGTTTTCAAATACGATCTGTATGACAGAGGATTAATCAATAGCCTACCATTCCCAAGGCACACTGCAGAAATCATGTCCAATTTTCTGACTCCCAGACAAAAAAAAAAAAAAAAAATCATACACAGTCAATTTTAATAGTGAAATGGCTATACTTATCTCTTCCAAACAAGATTACATTATCAAAGGAACTCAGAGAAGACAGAAATTGAACTCCTCTCAAGCAAAGCAAGGCAGAAGGGACATGGCATGTGGCCAGCAGGAGATCTTACAGCCTTATTCCATCTGCACACAAGAAAGTGACCTCCTTCCCTAGGGCGCTGGACATGTCCCACAGAGACTGTCAGCAGTGAGGTCTAGACAGAAATCCTCCCTCTTTAATTCCCAGCGCTTCAATTTGCAGCGAAGCAAGTGTGACAACTATTGGATAAATGTAAGATGGCTCTAGCATAGAGTGCAAACTCGGGTTGGTTCCCCCTCTCCTTCTGCTGGAAAGCCCCGCACATCTGTTCAGAGAGCATCAAAAACTTCAGCTGCCTGTTTCAGCTGAAGGCACAACGCCTTGTATTTCTGGCACATGCTGGTACCGATAATCCACTGTGTTGGAAGAGGTCATCTAAGTGATCGAGCGGGTAGGTTGGATCATCTTTTTATTTACCACTACATGGTGAAATCAGTTGAATTTGTCTGTGTCTCACAGGAGAGGCACCTTGCTCTAATGTTGCAAAACTAAGCACCTACAAAACTGACTTTGAAAAATCAGATGCTTTGGAATCTCTAAGTTCTCAGTAAGTGCCAAAGCAGAGTTACTAAGCTGTCAATTTTTTTCCCCAGGTGATCACTTCAGACTCAACTCTTCAGGCTTTACCTACATGCTTTGCCACACTGGTGGGTTCAGATAAAAATAAATGTAATGATCAGGCTTTTTGAGGCAAAACTGAATTCCAAGAATCCAAATATCATCTTATATCTGCTTTAGGCTTGGCCTTGCTACTCCAGATGTGTTTCCAGTACAGGGATGTAGGACAACTCCCTAGAATCTTTTAAGAGGTGCCTGCCTCGTAAGTTAACAGAAATCCTCTTAAGCAGGAACCGTGCTCAGTTCTTGCTTTTCTTAGCAGTCCAGGAAAAGGAGAACAACTTCCCAACGCTCACAGCCTCGCTCAATACAGTACGACTCTCTAGAAGGTCTATGGGAGTTATGAGTGTGCAATAATTACATGGCTGGGACTTCATAAAGAGAGCAGTAACATTAGTAAAACAGCAAGGCTAATTTGCTATTCAGGGTTTTTTTTTCCTAAGTCATATTTAATTACTATCCTTGTTTTCTTGCCCACCACCCTTCCCCCCACCCCTCCACCTTCCTCTCTGAAGAGCTGTGGAATTTCGACGCTGAAGAAGCTGATTATGCTGCACGCTGGCACCGAGCTGTCCAGGCTACGCACAAAAGATCATGAATAGGCAGGCGTATACTTGCTCTAAATATAGTTCAGACACTACTTAGGCATTTAGAATCAAAGATCTGCTACTAGCAACAAGTCCTCCAAAAGCGTGCGATTTGGCATGCCTGGAGCTGTTAAGTGGATGCAGGCAAGAAACTGCTGAAGTTATGGGGAAAGAATATGAAGGGTGCTAATTGCCATCTGCCAATGCCTCAGAAAAAAAGTCTTTGCGATAGACTTTCAGCATGGGAAAATGTAATAGCAGCAACAAAGTGTTTACAGGAGAATACATCTAACAAAGCAAGAAGCGCTCAGACTTAAGAGACACCTGGCAGCAGAAAAAAAAGCTTCTGCGCTACAAATCAAACACTAATGCTTCTGCTCCAACATGCATCTGCTAGTTATTATTCTTGAGGACCCACAGTCACGAGGTCCCCATGCTGAAATAATAATCGGTGAAAAAAAAAAAAAAAAAAAAAAAAAGGTTGTTTTCTACAGCATCTCATGCCGGCATTTCTTCTGCCACAATTGCATTTTTAGTGGATAATGGATCGAAATACAGTGATGAACACCAAGATGCTCTACACCCGTCATCCGCCCAAGCTCTGACGGCCCTGCAGTGAACTGGGTAGCCTGTACACCTCTCCCTGCTTTCCCTCAGTGAAATCAGAGTATTTCAAGCTGTCTGAAGTATACCCTTGATAACAGTGAGTGGCCTTTAAATTAACTGGTAGTTAGAGTAGTACCCTTTCCATGCAGGAACCGCTGGGTTCCTCACTTTCCCAGTCACGTACGTATGCTGCAGGGCGTAGTAAAGAAAGGAGGAGGACATCGGCTGGGGAAGTTTGCCAGACATTTTCCCTCTTAAAAGATTTCGGGGTGTCTTGGCTTGTTACGTGACACAATTATCTCAAAAATAAAGGAGGACTGTCATCTCAGCTTTTGCTCTCATCTCCTAGAAATATTCGTGTGGCTTTGTTGACATAATGTGGACTTTCAGCTCCAAAAGTACGAGAGATTTCCCAGGTGGAAACCAGCTCACTCTCTTAGAAGCGCACACGCAGTGACTCCCGTGATTTGGGGGCTGTCAGATTGACATGTTCATTAAGTGTGATTCTTATTTGGCTGACATGCTTAGCGGGTGTTCGTCAGGACAGCCGCTGACAGATGGCCTACCTCTAGCCAGGCAGTGTTTCCAGGCAGAAACTCAGAAGCCTTTCACGTGAGAAGTCATACCCACATGGCATTGAAGATTTGCATAGTCATAACTACATGCATTCAAGCACCTGAAGTCATCGTGAGCTCCAATGCCATCCAGCAAGAAAGCCAGCAGCTACATGCTCTTGACAGAGGTCATCCCAGATCCAGCTGAAGCCCTGGAGCAGCTGAGGCAGCCCTCACACCCGGAGCAAGTGAAACGACCCCAGAGTAAGCCCAGATCTAGCCAACCACGAGAGGGAGACAAGCTCACATGCTTGGCCAACACTAGCCCTTGCTGTCAGGGGAAGGTTCAGGAGGTCGGTTGGAAACTTCGGTGATGGCAAATTTGTGACAGGGGGGCGAGCGTGCCATGGCGGCAGGCCTCACAACATGCATGCTGCCTCAGTCTCTTGGGGCAACCAAGCCGTGTGAGAACTTGTCCAAAGGAGATGGAGGACACAGCAATGTTGCGTTTTTTACCTGGCCCCAGCTTGGGAGGTGTTTTTCTCCCCCAGGCTGCAGGACAGGCTGATTACATTGGAATTATCAGGTAAAGACAGACAGATTTGTTGGTCTTACCCGACGGCTGTCGTAGGTTTTTCTTGACTGAAGGAGTGGGTTGCAAGAAAGGCAACAAGGGCAGGCTGTTGGGACGTTCAAGTACCACAGAGATGAGCATGGCCTAAAGGCTGAGATAGATCAGGTTAGATGAAACAGGCCAGATCGCAGACTGCTGGAGAATAAAGAGGAGCTCAGGCAGGTTGTGAAAATAGCCTAGAAAAAACCAAGTTCCAGCCCAGCTATGCTCAATCTGCACAGAAAAGTATTTCAGAGAGAAGGAAATTGCCTTGCAGTTGTCTTAAATGCATGAAGAATGGGCAAGTCACAGCTGAGCCTCTAGAAAATTCTTTAGACAGCTGAGCTGAAGGCAAACAAATGCAGACAAACCTGAAGTCCGATGCCCAAATACTTCTCCTTTTCTCATCACCAAGCTTCTAATGAATTAGGGAATGGATCCAAATACTACGGCTGCTCCACAAAACCTGTGTTTACAGAACATTAAACTCCAGTTTCCCAAAGAGGATACAACAAACTCCCACTATTAATCACCTAACCCTGAATTTGGGGGATATTTTAGATAGATAGGCTCAAACTTTGTGACCTAACTCCGTGTCTCACTATAAGGAAAATTTCACGTTTTCAAATGTTTTCACCACAGGAAAACAGAAAGGTACAACGATTGAATCAACACGAGAAATATTTTTTTCTCTGTAACAGCAACAAGAGAATTGGATCAACCAACCCAGTTGGATCTACTTCTGGTATTAAATTAAGAAAAGAAAGATTCTTTTAGATCAAGCAGGAAGCAAAGAAGTGAACATTTCAACGAAGTATAGCTGGCACTTCATTGGACTTCACAGGTGCTTTTTCTCCTTTCTTTTTGAGAGACACGGAAGTTTAAAGGATGAAGAAAATCAAGCCTCACCTCCTGTAAGAGAAGTGCCATAGCTGACCACCCTGCGTCTTCTACAAGGAGCAAAGTAAGCTGTATCTGGTTTCAGTGTATCTTCCATGAAGACACGCAGACCTGAAGATGAAGGCGGCGTGAAACAGCACCTGCCTGCTCCGTCATTAGAAGAACTCATGAATCTTGACGTCACTCCAGCTCAGTGAGGCTGAGAGGAAAGACTGGTGGGAGGACAGGAACAGCTGTGTCTTGCATATGAAGATGGCACCTGTAATTGGAGAAAGCAGCTTTTAGGAGACACTGCAGCAGTCCTGTGTCTTTCCTTATGTGAAGGTCTTACATAGTTTTCCTAGAGCTGATTCAAACGTTGCAGCCTCTGCTCTGGATGAGGTTGCATTTTTACACCTGGCTTGGCGAGCAGGTGTGATCTTTTTTTTTATTGGTCTCCTGACACTTAATCAATGCCTTTGTCACCTGCAGATTAAGCTGGTGCAATGCATCGTAAAAGGCTGTTAAATTCAGTCATCGTTCAGAAACATCTTTTAGCACCTGATACTGACATCAGGCCTGGCTTCACACCAGCAGCGTGTTGCATAGTCCTGGTCTGAGGACTCTCTTGGTTTCTGGCGGTTCCTAGGATGAAATGGCAATCGAGTACGCTGACATGTAAACTCCTAAGGTATTTGGGACATGGCTAAAAAAGCACTTGCCTTCTCTAAACTTCATTTGCTGCTATAGTAGCTGTCACCTCTACTGGTACACATAAACAGGCCAGTGATCTGCGTGACAAGGACAGGCCCCAATAGAGCCTCCAGGCACCTTAAGGCTCCTTAAGTGGAGCCTTAAGTTTATCCTTATGTTCAGGTGGAACTTCCTGTGTTCAGGTTTATGCCCATTGCCCTTTGTCCCATCACTGGGCACCACTGAGAAGAGTCTGGCCCCATCCTTTTGACACCAGCCCTTTAGATGTTGTTCCTTGTTCCCGTGGTATGAGGAAGTGCCAGACGAGATGCTGGCCCCGAAGAGTTGGGCATCGTGTATGCGTTCTGCAGGAGCTGAGCAGAGCTTACAAGTTAGATAAGATGGGTGGGTCAAGAACAGGAAGAGAGATAGAATTCCTATCA
>NW_010407293.1:0-1540 GCF_000710305.1 Buceros rhinoceros silvestris | reverse complement strand
CATTGCAAGCGGAAAACTGAGCCGCTGGGCAACCTCAAAGACAAAGTGTGTGGTGGACAGAGGAAACCAACACGGTTGGCAATGCCCGTTCCAGCGTCCTGCTTACACTCATTTGCTGTTGCAGGGTAATGGACAACCTGCTCTCCTGTCTAGCAAGCGAAGCCTTCCCATGGATCACTGGTTTGTCATTCCTCACCTCTCTGGTGGTGACGCTTCCTTGTAACATCCACCAGGTCAGTAGCGCTGCCCTCAACACAGGAGGCTGCAAAGCACAGATGGACCCTGCTCCTCTAATGCACCACAGCGCTCCAGGAGTGCTTTCCACCATGCTCCTGCGGCTGATCTTCTTTAGGCTGTGTTACTTTGAATCACACAAACACACTTGATCTCCTTCCTCCCACGGTGTACATTACGTGCAAACTCTGTGAAGACATTTGTTAATGCAAGGGGAATTTTTAGAACTGCGATGTATGGGTGGTGTGTGCTCCTCCAGTACACGAGCTGCTTATCAATCATTTGATTGCGATGTCTTGGTCTTCACCCAGATGGTCCCTTTCAGCAGATAGCATTGTGTTTTAAAACTTTGGATAATTATAGCCTTGTAAATGAAGAGCGTAAGATTTGTTGGCTGCAGCCAGCTCATCCTTCTTCTGGAACAGCCTCATTGTCTAGTCATTCCCTTGTTCACAATGGGAAGAGATCCATGCAAATGGAGACACCTGTTTAAAGCTGCTCCTCAGCTGGGTAAACAGGAGCAGGAGCCTAGCTGACAGTGAGTCCAGGAAGGATTAAAACCTATCCCTTAATTTGACTCTGCTGTTTTCTCTCCCTCCTTCCCTGGGCACACAAAGTAGAAGGGAACGAACCCAGCATCTCCGTTGCTCTGTTAGCAGATATAAAACACATTCAAATCCCATCTACACCAGCCAACAATACCTTGCCAGCACTTTGCCTTTTATTTTTTTCCTTTTTAAACAAAACCAATTAACCAGATTCCCAAGAGAAATGGGCCCATCATTTCTCTCGTTTCCCTCCATAATGCAGGACTCGGGTGTTTTTACCAGCTCCTTTCAGCCCAGCCGGCAGCTCAGCTCCTCTGAGGGGTGCCCAGGCCCTCCTGGCTGGCTCCCCCAGGTTCACCATCAGTCTGCTGTGACCAGGCAATGCCACCCTTCTGCCCTGGGCACCAGCAGCAGCTCCGTGGAGCCACTGCTGCCTGGTGCCAGCCCATGGCCACGGTGCAGAGGGACTGCTCAGCTCCAACATTTAAAAACTACTGTTGTCAAAAGGGAACGTTAAATCCTAAACAAATTGATGGAAGGCAATAGTGGAGTGCTGATGCGGTGTGTGTCTGTCTTTCAAAGACAGAGTTAATGCATACACATCAAACCAGCTGCTGTTCAGATTTTTCCTGCCCTCCAGCAGGGAGGTCTGGTGTCCTGGGCATGCTCTGGACACAGGCTGCTTGGATTTGTTTAAGGACACCTCAGTCAAAGGTGAGGTAATTCCTTGTCGCCGGTTTGGCCGAGGTAAAAACCAA
>NW_010407292.1:847-1748 GCF_000710305.1 Buceros rhinoceros silvestris | reverse complement strand
GCCTCCAAAGGCACAAGGGAGGGCAGGCTCCAGGAGGTCTAGTGCTCCCTGTGGAGCATCGCTCCTGGATTAGTCCAACATCCAGCACACAAACAGGAACCAAGGGAGCTGACGCAGATTCCTCCACCACACAGCTGACGGGGCTTATTACAACACAAACTGCAGTCCACTTTGTGGTCCAGCTCCTGGGCACCACTAGTGCCAGTAGGAGCATCAAGGGACTCCGCTTCTCCACTGTCCTGTAGGAAAACACAGAGCTGGCCTCGGTTTCCAAACAGCCTTCGGGGGGAGGGGCACCGTGTTCCCTCCTGGGCGAGGGCAAACGGGGAGGTGTGCTCCACTCCCTTAGGGCCATCAAAACACAGGCCTAGAGGGGCCATCCCAGAGCAGGCGGCTGCCTGTAGAGCTGCTGCTCTTAGAGTCTCACTCAGGACAGCGGCTCTCAGTGATGGGGGGTCACTCTTCAGTTTCCTATTGTCCATTGGTAAACGCCACCACCCATCAGGCTCACCAACTGGCCACACTGGAGAGGTGGAAGGGGACTGGGTGAGGCTTATGATCTGCCTCTTCTCCAGGTCCAATTCCTGTGTCAGATGCTGCAGCCGTCATCCCTCACAGCTGCTAAGAGACCCAAACACAGAGGAGAACCATTGAGCTGGTGAGAAACCACCGGTCCCATCACCTCACAGACACACCCCCCAAGCTGCCCACCCAAACTCCTGCTGGATCGTCTCACCATGGGTGCCATGAGGAGAGCTGAGGCCAGTCATTCCCACAGGAGACAGCCCAGCTGGGAAAAGAGCAAGGCTCCATTGTCAAGGCAGGCAGGAACGCCAGCAGAAGGCAATGCTCCAAGAAGAGAAGGTAAAGAGCCTGCTGGGAAGCCCCCTGCACACCCCTG
>NW_010407292.1:0-432 GCF_000710305.1 Buceros rhinoceros silvestris | reverse complement strand
CCCCCCGCCCCCCACCAGACACTGTGATAACTGTGGCAGCTGCCTGGGGCGCACACCCAGAGATGAACCGGGCAGGCTTTGCCAAAAGGCTCTGGGCAGATCGACAGGTCACCGTGCTGCCCTACAGCTCTACCGGCCCTGGCTGCAGCACTGCTACACCCTCGGGTCAGGCAGCTCCAGCCTCAACACACAGACATCACCCTCACCATCCCCCAAAAAACCCAGCGACACACACCCCCGACCCCCCCAACACGGAGACCCTGTGAGCTGTAGGACCACGTGACACAAGCAGACCTCAAGCAACAACCGCTGCCATGGGGAAGCCACACCCCAGCCTTTACAGCTGCGAGCCCCCACCTGCTTCACCACCCCTGAACAGCTCCTCCTGAGGGCTCCCAGCTCCTCCACAGCACACCAGTGACACTGGCCACC
>NW_010407291.1:561-811 GCF_000710305.1 Buceros rhinoceros silvestris | reverse complement strand
TGAGCTCCCGGCAGAATGCGGCCAACACCAGCCCAGCACTGCCAGCGCAGGAAGACCTCGACCCTGAGGAGCCCCTGGCTGCCCTCCTGCCACGGTCCCAAAGCCCAGCCCAAGAGCGTGTCACCCACTTACCACTGGCACCGCTGGGGCTGGGGACAGTCCCTGGCACAGCAGAGACCCCCAGCATGGCACCAGCCAGCTCCAGCGTCCCGAGGCGGAGCAGCTACACCGGGCTCAATGGGCGCTACTT
>NW_010407291.1:0-256 GCF_000710305.1 Buceros rhinoceros silvestris | reverse complement strand
GTGAAGTCATGTAGCGTCCCCCGTGCTGGCACTGAGAGCCTCCGGCAGGAGGGCACTCACTCTCCCTCCAACGTGGTGGAGGAGGAGATCAGCCCCGGTGAGTGATGCCCAAGAGCGGCTGGGGGGTCCTGGGGGGGCTGTGCTGGCTTGGGGACCTCATGGCTGTGCCATCTCTTGCAGAGCTGATGGCACTGGACACCACCCCAGCGTACCCCTCACCACAGGCTCCTGGTTGGAGGGATTCCACGCGGTGGAG
>NW_010407290.1:4132-5368 GCF_000710305.1 Buceros rhinoceros silvestris | reverse complement strand
CGCCCCCGCCACTGCTCCGGGCCCGGCCCCTGCCAGAGCCCCGCTTTGTGCTGCCCCCCGTCAGTCCTGCTGCCCTCTGCCTGCCGCCGCCGTGCCGTTGCGGGATGGTGGGACTCGTGCCCGAGCCTTCCCCAGCCAGGGCGGCGTCCTCTGTTCCTGCCGGTGCAAGAGCGAGACCCGCAGCTACCCCCGGACCTGCCAACGCTGCCGATGTGCATCTTCCCAAGCTGCAAGTGAGGTCTTTTAGCCTCCCCCGAGGTGCTCCCAGCACCACCTCGGAGCTGCCTGCCAAGACATCAGCCCTGATGGACCCCCAGGGCATCACCACCACGATGCTCCACCACTGGGGCATCACCGTGGGGACTCCACCACTGGGGCATTGGCACCAGGATATCACCACCACGATGCTCCACCGCTGGCTCGCAGCGCTCCATTGCCGAAAGCCTTCGCTGGAGCCCATGCAGATTAACTGCAGCTGCCCGGTTTGTGGTTGGGAAGGAGAAGGGCTTTGCCCGATGCGCGCCACGAGGCTCCACCGCTGGCTCGCAGCGCTCCATTGCCGAAAGCCTTCGCTGGAGCCCATGCAGATTAACTGCAGCTGCCCGGTTTGTGGTTGGGAAGGAGAAGGGCTTTGCCCGTAGACTACAGGGGATCACCAGCTTGCAACAGGGGACGGTGTGACCTTGGGTGCTCACACTGGGCAGCTCCAAAGCTCTGCTCCAGGTGCTGGCATGGGCTGCTCGTGGTGAATTGGGTGACTTCCCCTTTCTTCCACAGCCAAGCCCCACATCACCACGTCAGTAAAAGATGACAATCCTCATTACTGTGGGAGCAATAAATGGGTTTTTATGGCAGCCTGAAAGCCCACTCCTCTGCTGGGTGATCTGCACATACTGCAATTTGTATTGCTCAGAAGATACAAGAGACCTCAGTCCATGCAAATATGTTTTCAGTTGTTGCCTTTGGAGGTGCCACAAGTCCATTTTGTCCTTGTTTTCTCATCCGTAACATTTGTTTCCTTTTCAGAACATTTATATTTTATTAACACATTCCACACAGCTTACTTGTCATTGTGTGGTGGGATCACGCCTGGCAAATATTTATCTTGCTTCAGCAACAACTTTTAAACAACCTTCCCACGTTTGCAATGATATGGGTAATCCATCCCGCAATTCTGCCCACCCGCGGCATCCTCCTCCGGCTGTCCTCGCTGTGGCAGGGCTGCAGGAGCCTGGC
>NW_010407290.1:0-3992 GCF_000710305.1 Buceros rhinoceros silvestris | reverse complement strand
GGGAAAGAGATGTGTTCCGGGGCTCTGTGGCTGGAACCTACAAATGCCACAAATGATCAAATAAACAGAGAGGTTTTCCCCGTGTTGTGGGCAGATTTTAGCTAAGCATCCATGCCCAGCCTGCCCCAGACATACATCTATAACATCTGAGCAAGCGCACACAGAGGTCCTTGGTTCATTATGCTGGTAATATGATGTTTTTCCTCTCATGCTGGCCAAAAACATCCTCCAGAGCTTTCAAAATACGAAAGAAAATATTTTTGCTTTATTTTGCCCGTTATTTTATTTATTTAAATTTCATCTTCCCCATGACTTCACTTATTCTTTTCCCTTTGAATGCAATAAACAGTTGACATAGCCCTTGGACACCATCTAGAGCCATTTACAATATTTATGGTATCGCCCAGTATTTTGATTGGAATATCAAATCACCCCAGAGAACTGCACTGAAGCCACAGACTCTCTGGTAAATTGTTTAACTATGAAACTTTGTTCTCCTGGTGACAAGCATTTATAAACTCTCCTTTCACAAACAATGTAATTGAGTTAAAAATTGCAACGCAGCAAACGAAACTACTGGAAACCAAGGCAGATCCCCTGGGCTCCTCCCCGCTGTCCTGCCAGTCCCTCGGCATCAGGCAGGCTGCGGGGCTGTGGGCAGCTCTCCTCTCATCCCCCAGATTATTTAAGGATGGAGATTGCCATCCTCAGAGCTAGACAGACTGGAAAAAGGCTGAACTGGGGCTACATCAGGTGTCCAACAGCTCCTCGCACCCAGCTATGGCACTTGTTGGCTCTGAGGTTGTGTCCTCAACCTGCAAAGCGTGGGCACAGAGATAAACCCTCCTGTGTGTGAAGTCACAGCTCTGACTCCCATCACTGCTCAGAATTGTAGGTCTTGGCCAATTCCCCCAGCAAGAGGATGCTATGGGCAGGGCGGGCTGTAGGGACCAACCACCCAACAGAGGGGTACAGGGGTGCAGGGGAGCACCCTGGGTTGCCACAGGCTGCCATGCTGGCGGCATCCTTAAAATGTGCAGGAAACAGGACCCAAGGGGCGACCAGCAGTACTGACTAGTCCACGTTTTGGTCCCCTGAACCCTTTCCTAAGGATCAATCATATTTAGAGAAAATGTGCTTGAGTGTGTGATGAGCATGGATGAACACGATGTCTTCCTTCTTCCAGGGTGGACTTCTTTCTCCTCTTGTATTTGTATTTTCATTTGTGATTTTAAAGCCTCTTTTAGCTGCTCCAGCCAAGAAGTAGAGAATAATTTTCAGTAATCACAGCCAGGTTGTGTTTCAAACACCGAGCTCTTCAGGAAGCACATTCCTGCGGCTCAGTCCTGGAGATGTGTTGTTTTGAGAAGCAGGAACGCGCCCGCCAGTCCAGCAGCCAAGAGCGAGATAAGGATCAGATGAGGAAATGGCACTGCCAAGACACACAGCCACAAGAGGAGGAGGAGGAAAGCATCGCAGGAGGGAGCAAGGCTAGAAACGTGCTGGCAGACATGAAGCACGAGCCGGTGCTGGTGGATCCAACCCCTCCAGACCTTCTCATGCAGAGCTTAGGGACAAAGCTTCAGCGGGCCCAGAATACCCATTAACTTCAAACAGCATGATAAGGAAGATGTACTTTAAAAACTGCAAAGGAAGACTTTTTTTTTTCCGGCAAAGGAAAAAAACCACCCCACAACAGAAGAATTGTCCCTGCCACACATCATAGCAGGTTTTCTTGGTTTTTTCAGAGGATCATAGCCCCCCGCTGGCACAGCGGCTGCATTTCTGTGCCTACTGATGTCATCTTTCTGGCCACCTTTTGTAAACATACCATAAAGCTCTGCCTATACTCCCCAGGCCCTCGCCTCCTTGCTGTCTGTGCTAATAATGTTTATTGCCCTGACGGAGAAAAGGAAGCCTCCAGAAGATGGAGGGCTGGCAGATAAAGTAACACTGAGTGACCGTGGAGAAAAATACCCGTTCTGCTCACGCTGCAATCATGTGAGAAGGAAGGGATTGCTGAGGTGAACTGCAGATCACATAGCCAAGTGTGGGTTTGCCCAGCAGCTGCCGAGGACTGCAGGTCCTCTCTGGCTCTGCCTGGCGTCATGGGAACCATGCGTGGGTGACATCTTCCCCAGTTCATAATGCACCTGAAACGTATAGGCTTGAGCTCCGGGGAGAAGCTGGAGGGACCAGAGATCATGGGCAACATCATGCTGCATCTCCAGCATCCCCATCTTCCTAAAACTTGGAATACAAGCTGAGACACAGAGCTGTAGCACCAGCTGGCCACCGTGAACTGGTCTCATATACAAGGTCTTGGGGAAGAGAGAAAATGTCAGTCATGTATCCCTGTGAGCATCGTGAGAGCGAGCAGTGATTTCAGAGCTGTTTGGAGTACTTTTACATCAATTAAATATCCTGTTGAAAAGCTCTTTCCACGAGCACCACTGGTTGCTGTTGGCTGGTGTTAGCGTCGAGGCCGCTCTTCACCATGTGTGTGATTCCTGCGCAGCCGTCAGTGTGTATCAGATACAAGGGTTTACAAGAGGTGTTTTTACACACTGTATTCCCATTGAAATTAGGGCATACGAATGGGAAGCATTTATTTAATCTGAAGACCAGGTAGGTGATTTGAAACCCTTCTAATATTCACTATGACTCTGAGAAGAAACAAAAACCAAAACCACTGATCAACTGCTGCCCATGTCTCAGGCCAGATATCCAAGAGATGAAGGCTGAAAGGATAGGCATGACCTGGTATTGCACATCTCAAGCATCCAAACACCATGAGTTGGAGCAAAAAGAGTTGGTGCCACTGGTCTGCAGAGCAGAGACACGATACGTATCCCCCTACTTCACTTAAATGCTGCATTAAGTTAACATGTGGGATGGCTGGAAAAGCTCTTTCAAAAGAATACCACATGTTGCTATTTCTTCATCTAATCTGTTCACTTTTGCCTGTCTCAGAGGGGTGTTCCTGCACCAGTGGCATGATGGTCACTGACGCAGACCATCCCCAACTCCTACAAGCACACACTCCACAGAGCACTAGGCTGGAGCTCATGTTGTTATAATCATGGGACTAAATGAAATATTACCTGCAGTCACATCCCAGCTCGCAGCGCAGGTTTAATGCCATTTGCACTGACCCTTCAGCGGCAGTGGCTGTGTGGCTGTTGCATGGCTCAGCCCATCTCCCCTGCAGTGGTCCCCACACCACCTGGCTTACAGCAAACTTCGAACACCGCACGTACCTCCCCACAGCACAACCTGCCCGGCAGCTGCGCTGTGAGGCAACAGCACCAAGGAAGAATGTTTTCATTGTGTCAAAGAGTTCTGAAAGCGCTTCCAGGCATATCAAGTTTTGTAAAATCCTTGTTTTACAAACTGGACTTTGGGATAATGAACTTACCCTCAGGCTCAGAAAAAGGATCCAAGTGCAAGTCCCAGCATCTTTTACGCAGTAGCTGGCAGGAAGGTTTCTGTTCCACTCGGGAAGAAGAATGTTAATTGCAAGGGAAGCTGCATGCTGCAATGCTTTGCCTAATGGAGCACTGTGCAGGGGGAAGGAGATAAGCTCGAGAGATTGATCCTTTCTTTCCCACAGCTGAGACACTTGAGTGCAATCCTGCCTTTTTTTTTTTTTTTAAGCTTTTTCAGGGGGAAGGAGATAAGCTCGAGAGATTGATCCTTTCTTTCCCACAGCTGAGACACTTGAGTGCAATCCTGCCTTTTTTTTTTTTTTTTAAGCTTTTTAGTGGTCACTCTTTTCCTAGCTGGCTTTCTTTGGCTTTCCAGCCGACCTACCTAAAAATTATAACGAACCATCAATCTCTTCTGAGCTTTCCAGAGGCCTCCTTGTCCCGAGCAGTGGAGCTCTGCATCAGAGAGGGTCTGCAGTCAGCGAGGAGAGGAGGCTCCTGGTCCTGGCTGCTGTGAGATAGACTGGGCACACAGCTGTCATTCCAGCAACCAAAGCCATACCC
>NW_010407289.1:19454-20953 GCF_000710305.1 Buceros rhinoceros silvestris | reverse complement strand
AGAAAGTGTCCCACCCTAAAACATTTCTGATCTCCAAGCAGCTATAATTCTGGCTCGCTCGGAGAACAAGCTGAGGTACTGTTTGTGTGACCGGCCAGGAAAGGGCTGTCTGTTTATATTCAGGTTTGTGCAGTGCGTGCAGGTGGCACGTTAAAACGTGTGGATGGTTTCTCACCAGGATAAGGCTGTGTTTTCACTGTGCTGCCATTAATTCTGGGTGAAGGCTAAGTAAGTAAGGAAGTAAGGAGGGAAAATTCTATGTAACGGTCTCTGGGGTTAAATTTTGTAGCCTTTGGAGTGTTGCTTTGAGCTTAACCCTAGTGAATTTGCCCCATGCACCTTCCTACACAGTTTTGCCCAGACCACACATTTTTAAGAGCAGGTTGGCAGCTCCTGCCCCTTTGAGTCTGTAGGGCATCAGCATCAGTGATCATCATCCAGTTCTCATCAGATAAGTGTTAGTCCACCACCGTCATGAAATTAAATGGGTTTTGATAGATCGTCTTCTAGCAGCAAGGTGGGTGGTGGCCCAGGATCTCAGCCAGCTTGGTGGTTGCAGCTCTGACCTTCACCTCTGCATGGGCTCTGTCTGAAGAAGGTTCTGCTGCCCATCTATCTCGAGCCCTGCTCATTATCCTGTTAGCTCCACAACCTGCAAAAACTGAATTAATGTTTGCCTGGAGTCACCTTGATTTCAGTGGTTGAAGAGGATAGCGTGTCTAAAACAAGGACATGTGCTTTTGGGTCATGGCTTCTGGAGTTGGGTCGTTGTTCCTGCTTGGTGAGTGCAAAGGCCTGGTCAAGATGCAAAAGAGCGAGCTCTCCAGCACGGCTGAGATGGGTCCTTCAGGAAGAGCAGTGTTCACCTCTGGAGAAGCAGAAAATGTTACTAAATGTGTGCACCATCTGCTTTGGGCTGTAGCTGAACAGCAAACAGGGATGATGGAGTTCTCTTGCTGCTGCTCCAGCCACGCCTCATTCTTCTCTCACCCCTCAGAAATTTCTCACTAGCTGCTAATCTTGCCCTGATAATAAGTAAAGCCTTTTTCACGGGGGAGCCCAGATGCTTATTTGGTATTTGCAAAGCTTACAAAGATCCCAGGGCTGAGGAGGTTTGTAAGTGGAGCACGGCTATTAACGTCAGCTGTCCTGGTCTCCTAGAGCGTGCCTGGGCTCTGAGGTTAGTTCACAGACCCAAAATTAGAAAGTTATTTATGTTTTTTTCATTCAAAGTTATGAAAAGTCCTGTTTGACAGGACTGAAACACGGGGGAGCTGGGAGCAAATGAGGTTCAGAGTGGATGTAGGAGATGGATGGAGCTCAGTGCAGAGAAAAGCCACTGGTTTCTAGTTCTCTGTACCTGTAACACACCATGGCAGGTTCTGGTCTTGGGAGACGGGGCAGGAAAATATGAAATCCAGGTTCTGTTGGCACTAAAATGTTTCCTCGCCTGTTTGGGTACTTTGCCGTGGTAACCAGAGGGCTTATTTTTAGACTCT
>NW_010407289.1:11675-19365 GCF_000710305.1 Buceros rhinoceros silvestris | reverse complement strand
CTCTTTCCCAGGATATTTCTCTATACTACACTGAGTTGCTTGGGAAGCTGGTGCACAAAGTCATCCCAGGGGTTCTCAAGTTAAAGTATTAATTCACAAAGATTCCAGAGGATGATGTTCTTGAAAATCGATCAGATTGTGCCTGAGACCTTGCTGGCTGTGTGTCCTTCACGTTGGGCATCTCCGACGTCCCAAATTCCAGCATTTAGGTTCGGGAAGGGTCTTCTTTCATTTGGCCAGATCCTGATGACAGCACTGAACCAATGATACTGTGATGGCAAGTTGTCTTAGTAGTTAAACAGAGTAATCCCAAAATATATCTGTTAGCATTTTTAATCACAGCATTTTTGGCCCACAGCCAGTGAAGCTCCTCTGGGTCTAATCTAGCAGGGACCAGCTCTGTTTTCCTACAAAGATTCATCATGGAGGAGAACAAGCCCACAGGTTTAGTGTGAGACTCTGTGGTGAAACTTTCATCCTATCTCGTTCATCTGAAACTCCTTCAGATTCCACTAGGCCAACATTGGGGTGTTCATACGTTTCAGTTTTCAAATCAGAGGCATTTAAAAGATTCAGGGTGAAACATCTGCTTCTGGGAAAATGTTGTCATGCCCCATAAGGTACGTATCCCGACAGAACAAATGCAGTCCTTTTCAGAGGAGCCTCAAACAGCATCAACAGAGAAAGATGAGCCTCCTCTTAAACGTCATTCTTCATATTTTATCATCTTTCATCCATAATCACTTAACTACACCCGCATGTGTTTGAAAAAACAACAGTGGCACAGCAACTGCGCTTCACCCGGAGCATGCAGGGTGTTTGCTGATAGATGGTTTCTCTCTTGCATTTTTTTTCAAAGATGTTCTGCAAAATGTTTCCATGTGCATTTTAACAAGACAGTTCTCTGTCTGTACATGGATTTTGTACTAGGACAATTTGCTCCTGCTCAAGGGCTCCGTTATTGTTCGACAGCTTTAGGAATGCCATAAATAAAGTATGGAGAGGGATGTCTGTACATTGCTAGATTCGGAGGAAAAGGTGCCCTTATACATGGACATCGCTAACGTTGGGGCTGTCAGAGAGGCTGGACGGGGGGACTGGGACAGTTTGGCCTAATGGAGGCCTGTGATGGGCACACAGATTTTTCCGACATTTCAATATTTGAGCCTTGAAGAAATGAAGCACCCTAGCTTTTACAATGATGTGTGAGCAATGGGTCATCTCCAGTCAACGGGCACGACGCTGCTGTGAAGGGGAGCGTGTGGGTGGTGGAGGTGCCTCCATGTGATGCGCCAAGTGTGCACGTAAAACTAACCTGGGTTTTACACCGTGAAAATCCGGAGGTGGGAAATGAACCGCTGCTGTTAACGGTCGTAACGGGCACTGCCAGCCGTCGAAGCCTTTTGCTTTTACTTGATATATCTCAAGTGGGTGGTGTTGCCTTGAGTTGTGTTTCAGGCTTATGCTCTATCCTATGGCCATAGAAGCTGAGGGACGTGGTTTAGGGACCCTGGCTGTGCAAGGGTGAACGGTTGGACTCAATGAGGTCTCTTCCAGCCAAATGATTCTGTGATTCTGTGAATAGTATTTGCTTGGTCTCACTTCTTGTGTTGTTCATGGGGAAGAAAATACATCTTCTCACAGGCAAGGAGGCAGTTGGCATTTCTGAATGTTTTGGATTTGCTTTAATCCCATCTTCCATCTGATCCTGGAAGTTGAAGTAACTTTTAAACTCAAAGAGATACCTGTGTTTTACCAGCTCATTTGCGTGTTGACACAGATAAACAAAATACCCTTGTTTTTTCTTGGTTGTTTTCTTGGTTATTTTTTTCTCTCATTATTATTATTATTATTATACCACAGAAGCAAAATTAGGGAGGTGAGTAAATAGCACCTTCTAGTACTGAGATCGGTAGGTTCGTTTTCTTATTTGTTCAGGGTACAGAAAAAAAAATACAGTCTCTAGAGTGTGAATATTAAAAAGAGGCAACTGATATGGACCTGGTTCTGTACAGGTCAAGCCAATGAGTGGCACTGAGAAAAGCGAATCTGCAATCTGGGTCCATATTTAACCATCACCAGTACTAGACCTGGTTGTCACCTGGTGGTGCTGGGGAAGCTGATGAGGAAATTTGGGTGTTACAGCATGGGGAGAGACTGACGTGAAACCTCACCCTGTGGCAGCATAAAACCAACTGCGTGTGTGTTAGCCCAGCTCGTGCTGCAGGGAGAACCTGTCCGAAAGCTGTTCACCAGGGGCAGTCCCCCCATGGCAGCGTGGTTTAGCTACAGGGATCTGGGAGCAACAGCATTTTGTCATCCGCTGCCTGTGGTAGCATGACAGCCAATGGGAAGGATCCACCGGAAGAACATCAGTGCATAAACTCCTTTTTTTCCCCAAACCATGCGGGGAGCACGTGGTCATGGGGATGAGTGTGGAACAACAGACATTTTTGGGTTTGTTGGCGTTAATTGAGATGGATGGGGAGGATTTCTATAAATCAGTGCAGCGTTCAGAAAGGGTGACTGGCGTTGGAGATGTGTGGCAGCAGCAGTATATCCGAGACTCAGAAACTGGATCAATACAGTAAACTCTCTGTAAAGGTACTCAGGCGACACGAGTCTTGTTGTTAAAGCTGCTCTGGAAAGGCACGAGCACGTGGCCTCTAACAAGATTAGATATTACGCTTAGAACCGCTAAGGCTGTTAACGCAGTGCATAATTAAGCCCTGGAATTCACTGCCAAGAGAAATCTTTGAGTGGATCTTAATAAAAAAGAGACAGACACATCTATTATCGATAGAACCGGGCACAGCTCCGTGCTGCGGGAGGTACAAACAAGCGAGGCTGCTGAAGAAATGTCTTACACGTGCATGCCCAGCGCTCCCTGCCTGCCAAGGCAGCGGGTTTCTGTCCTTCCGTGCTCATGCCCGTGTTCTGGTTTGTGCCTGTCTTTGAAGGGCTGGCTCCTGCCACCCCGGGGAAATGTCTGTAGATCTGCAAGGTCCACGGGCAGGACCTGCAGCTCCGATGAACGAGGAGATTAGGGAGATGATCAGATAAGCAAGGGGTCAGCTGAGGCCCTTCGGGCAGTGCTCGTGCCATCTGAGGTCACCGAACCATTTAGCAGAGAAAAAAAAAAAACCCCAAAGGTGTCGAGTCTTCCAGCGAGGTGGGTGTTTCTGTAGGGGTTTGTCTGTAAACAGCCAAACGTGGGGCTCGTGGATCGCTGCGTGTCTGAGCTGCAGCTGTGTTGCTTTTGAGCGTTTTAAGAAAAGCTGGAGGAATGAGCCGTCCAGTAAAACTGGCTGCCAGAAACCTCAGGGTACTCCTGGGCTTTCACAGTCCCCGCTTGGTGCTGGGGTTATCCTGAGCAAAATCCGCAGAGAAGGAAAATGGGATGAGCCTTGTTTCACCAAATGGGTGTCCTGAGCCCAGGCAGAGCTTTACTCCTTGATTCCCTTCATTCTTAATCAGCTTTATGCTGGTGCAGATCAGTGAGATGCTGTACAATGACCTGCTGATGGTTTCTGTTGTGCCGGTTCCTCATCTGGTGGGCATTAATGTTTCGTGCTTGACGGTGTTGTGCGTGGTTGGGTCCTGTTGGGTACTGTGTAAGGAGAGGAGCTTCGTTCTGAGGGGAGGCAGAGGCATCACATGGTGATGCTTCAGGCAGAGCCTGGCCATGCTGCCTGCAGGCACCTGCTGGCACCTAGGGCCACCGCAGCATCTTCTTGTGTGGTGGGATTGGTTTGTGGGACAGCCTTGGGATGTGGCAGACACAACATGTGTTTCTTGCCTCTGATCTCAAGCTTTCCTTGGTCTGGCCCACACCAGCCTCTCCTGGCTCCAGCAGTGGAAGGGTCTGAGGGCATGGTGGCACTCACCTGGTGAACACACTGCAGTGCTTATCATAGTACAGGACCAGATTCTCCATGCCCGTGCTGGGCTCTCTGTGATGCCCAGGCAGCCTAGTACCAGCAAGCTCTGGAGCAGGGAAGCCCTGGGCCACTTTGGTGTCAGATATCAGTCCTGGGCAACCTCTCTGAGGTGGCCCTGCTGGAGCAAGGGGTTGGTCCACGTGATCGCCAGGAGCCCCTTCCCACCTCAGGCTTGCCGTGCCAACGTGCCATAGAAGGATGTTGCCGACCTACCTGGGTACACAGGGACAAGTCAGGGATTAAAAATATGTCCAGTGCCCCTGCCGCTGGTGCACGGCCTCTTGAGAGTCAGGCTTCCTGTGCCTGCTTCTCGTGCTCTTGCTGAGACCTGGGTCAGGGCATGAGGAGCACTGGAGCCACAGCCACTTCCTGGCTTGCAGAGGGCAATCTGGGGCAGTAAAGTGTCAGCTTTACTGCTGCTGTTTTGCCTCCATGTCCTGGGAACTGCCCACTCCCTTTCCCACCTCTGTCATCCCTCTGGGATTGGCTGTGCTGCCGCATCCCACTGGCTGCTGCCATCTTGGATGATAAACCCTGGAAGAACAGTTCACTGTTCTGTGCCTCGCACAAGCAGTAGTGAACAGAGACCTGGCTCCCCACTCCTACCGACCTGGCCTCTGGGAGTTGATGTGCAGATTTACCAGTTGGAGAAAAGAAAGTTTGGAAGCTAACCGTCTCTTTTTAACGCTTCCCTTGAAGCTTGTCTAACTCCCAATAATCCACGCTCAAAACGGGTGGTAGTGGAGGATTCCCACAAATTCCCCGACTCAGGCTGCTGGTCCCAGCTCTCTGGGCTGTTTGAGAACCAGTCCTCTGCAAGGAGCACCTGAGGAAGGCTGCTTCGTGCTTCCTCCTCCTCCTCTTCTGCCCTGGCTGTGACAGTAATGGGAATGGCAGGCGTCCAGCAAGCCCTTACCCGCTGCAGCTCTTTACGCTTTGTTGCGAGTCTCCATCTGGGAAAGTAGGTAAGAACATCCTTAAAGTTAATGACGTGTTTCAGCACCCTCCCTAAGTAGGCATGTTTCTTCAATTGAGACCCTAAGTTGGAGGTGAGAAGAGACAGGATGGGAACCTCGCTAACTTCGCCCTGCAGATTTGAAGTTGATTTATGCCAAAACATCATTAATTTCTGCCATCTCACAAATTAATGCCTTTGCTGTCTGTGCTCCGCCAGTGCGGTGATCTGTGGGTCTCTCTGCAGAGCTCTATTAGCTTCATTTACCTTTCTGTTTTAGCACTAATTGACCAGAATTCAAACCATCTTTCTTCTCCTGGTAATGTGGGTTCATTTCTTATAATTGACCTGCTTTTCTGGCAGTCAATTTCTACCAGCCAGCGTATACTGTGTCACTTGCAGCCTGTAATTACTTAGATTTAAGCCCTTGAAGGAAAATTTTAGGAGTTTTCTCTGCTGATCTGAAACTGTAAAATAATATATACATAAAAGAAATATTTCCAAGCTAGTCTTTTAAATATCTGAGCAGAGGCAGGGAAGGAAGCTTAGCTCTTCTGATCTGGCGGCAGAACGTGACTTTTTGGAGGAGGAGGTTATAGTTTCGGGTCTCCTGGGTGGATGACAAAGAAAGTTCTATGTCACTCTCTCAGAGTTGCTGGTTGTAACGGGTGACCCAGACTACCAAACCAGTTTGGCCATTCTAAAAACACACTGTACCAAAGAAATTCCGATGCTGTGGTGTTGGGGTTGAACATGGTCCCGTGCAGCACTGTAGCCACTCCATTTGCTGGTGCTGACTGACTCACACAGCACGTTCTCCAGCAGCTGGCCAGGGCACCCCAGTCCCTCCAGTAGCTGGTGTTTCCTGTGGACTCACCTGTAAAGAGTCAACTCACCCTGCTGGCTCCCAGGACCTTCACCTAATTTCCAAGCAGCCCAGCTTGGTGTTTGCTAGCGATCACAACTGAGCTCCGGTCCCATCCAGTCGCTACGCCCAGACCCCACATGCACAGCCACACTGAACAGAGTCCCTCACCCAGGAAAATAGTTAGAAACAAAGTTTAATAGAAGACAGGACCGACTGCACTCCTCACGCACGGGGGATGGCTGGACATGGCTAGACAAGTGTAATGACCAGCACTGTTTACACGAGCTTGGCCCTTTTTAGCTCCTTACCCCTCTATTTGACCAGGTGTCTTCTTCCCCAAACCAGCTTGAATCTCTTCCTTCCCTAAACATCCTATTGTAAGTCTTCTGCAATCCCCAAGTGCCCTCTGGGCTTGTGGAGATGGGCCTGGGATGGGCTGATGGCTCCTGGGGTGAGTTGGGAGTGGCTGGGCAGGGTGTTACTTGGTTCCTCCACCTGTAATGGACTCTCTGTTGTCCTTTGTGGGTGCGAGGGTGAGATTTTTATTGCATAATCTAATACAGCCCACAGAAGTGGCCAAGGTGGTCATGACCATGTGCTGGCACAACCTTGCATGGTGGTCACCACCAAAGGGTAATGCCTCCCACCTTTCCTCATGGGAGGTGAAGGGAGCAGGAACAGGTGTCTACAGGGAGCAGCAAACCTCTAGTCCAAGAGAACATCACAGAACTTGTTCCGGTCAGGAGGTGACTGTCCATCAGCTGTTCTCGTACCGCACCTCTCATACCGTATCAGAGAGCAGGTTCTCTGCTTTGTGCCGAATTTGGGGTCTGCCCATGCCTAGTGGGTGGTGTTTGAGCAGATGCCTTCCCTTTGGATCAAGACATAAATTAGATATGAGCGGAGTGCCCAGCTCCAAAGCTGGGAGCATTCCTGAGCCCGTGGGGTGCCTGAATGCAAGCCCCCAGGATATCTGAGGTGCTACGTGGCCTCTAGTCAAATCCAGGCATCTGCAAGGCTAAGCAGCTTGGAGCCCGTCGTGTCTGGATCGCTTTCCTGCACGCGCACACCACATCAGCTGCCAAAGCCAGTCGAAGATGCCAAAGCATGTAAAGGTGCAAAAACATCTGGACATCACCTAAAGCTCAGAGATTTTCTCCATCTTCTGCTGATACCCAGCACAGAGCACTGACTGAGCTCTAGCAGAAACCCTTTTTCATTCTCCTGCCTCGGAGGGAAGCAACAGCGTAACTTCTGCCGCAGAGCCAGGAGGGAGAGTGGAGAATTGCAGGAGAGGGAAACATACCTCCTGTTTAAATTAACCTCCCTGGGATTCTTTGTAGAAGACAGGAAAAATGACAACCTGATTTACAACAGCCCTTTTCTGCCATGAAATTCATTCTGTGCCTGTCCTGTATCTCTGCATCTAGAAATAAATCATCAAGCACTTCAGAAAGGCGCTCATAGAAATGTACCCTTTTATTTGACCACCACACGCACTTGACAGCTCAAACACACTTTTTCAGGCAGCGCTGCCTCTCCGTGTTTCTTCCCCAGACCCCCTGAGTTCGAAGCATTGATTTTACATCCAGGATCTGCGCTTTTTCCTTGGTCAGGGTCTCTAAGGGGATGCAGAAGGACTGCAACAGCTTTTTCTCATTGCACGATGCTGTTTTGGGAAGCTATAATGGGAAGCTTAACGAGGGTGAGCAGATGAGTTTTAAAAGCTTCATCCTCCAAAATGAGCGGGATGCACACAGCTACACAAGCCCTAAGGTCACAGAATATGGTGTAACAGCAGATTGTTGAGGCATTACCCCATGTGGGCCAAGACTGTCTCCAATTTTGCCTAGATCGCAGGAGCTCGGGTAGGGAAAACGCTTTTCTCTCTTTCCCTTCATCAAAAGAAAAAAAAAAAAAGAAAAT
>NW_010407289.1:5790-11631 GCF_000710305.1 Buceros rhinoceros silvestris | reverse complement strand
CCCTTCATCAAAAGAAAAAAAAAAAAGAAAATCTAAACTGAAACAAAGCATCAAGATTTGTCCTTCGACCTCCTGTGACAGAAGAGACAATCTAGAGGCAAAGAGGAAGGACTAACAAATATTTAATTCCTCTTTCTCCACTCAATAAAATAACCAAAGGTAATCTGTTGGCTAATTTGACACCCTTGACACGATACTACACTGGGGGATGAACTTAAAGCAGTTGTAAAAGTCCTAAAACAATTATCAGAGTTTTGAAAGTTTTTATTTTTACACAGAGAAAATGTAGGACAAGACACTGCATGCTGTGAGGGTGAGGATCAGTGCCTGTCCCTAGGCCTGGATACCCAGTGTGGTCGCAGGCACAGTGGAGAAAAGTGCTCCTGAGCACCCGCGAGCAGCAACATCAGGATTCACCCAGACAAACTTTGTGCAGGAACAACCCTGGTCCGACGGTCCAACCATGATTTCCTGAGATCTGGAAAGAAATCCACGGCAGAAGCTTCTGGGAAGTGCCCTGCAGAGTCAGGCTTAGCTGGTCCTGTGTGAGGGACAGCCCTGATCTTACTGGTTGCTTGACACATAGTAAACTCCAGTTGATATTTTTTCTCCAATTAATAAATAATTGTTGACGTAAGGTAGATCCAGCTCCCGATGTGAAGAGGGTTATGATCCACCTCAAACCTGCTAGATTATTGGGATGCTCACCTGGATGGAGAAAGTCCGATCTTATCTGAGCTTCCTTTGTTGTAGCTGAACATTTGTAACAGCAAATTCATTCAAGCCAGGTGAGAAAACTCCTTTAGTCCTTAACAAGACGTGTGGCCATGGTGTTTCCAGGACATCTGGTTTGAAACACCCCAGTGAAGAGCTGCATTAAGAGCTGGGATCTTGCCTGGGGACTGTTTACTTTCAAGTTGTCAAAACTACGTTTGGAAGGACATGAGCCACCTCTGGTCTGGATTAGAGCTTCCTGCCCAGTCCCTGGTGCTGCCTGGAGGAGCATCCATCCACAGCTGGGTCAGGTCCATCCCTGAGTGCCAGGGTAGCCCACGCACTGCTTGAAAGGGCGTACTGGAAGTTGAACTTCACCTGAAAATACTCCAGCCTCAGCAAGGTTGTTGGTCTTGGTCCTTACTGAAGGTTACTTGGCCGTGTGGGGACATGGCAACTAATTACTGGCTGCAGGAGGTGGCCCAGGAGCTTGGCAGCTATTTTCCCCTGTTTGTGCAAACTGTTTGCGCAAACTGTTTTTGCTTCTGGATTTTCATCGTGATACTGATGAAGTCTGATCAAGTGGCGGAGAAGGCTTGGCCTTCTCTTCCCTTGCTGTATCTTCTTGGGTGCAGTTTGATGGTGCAGCCATGTACCTTCTGGCTACCTCTGCAGAAGGCATGCAGGAGTGGACAGACTTCGGTTCGACCAAGAATGGCAGCTCAGCTTCTGGAACCGCAGATGCTGCAGTACGATTTTATGATTGGCTGCACGTTGGGGGGTCTCTCCCCAACTGTTAGGGTCACCAGTTGTGGTGGGTCACTACACGTCATGGATAGTCGGGGCGGACAATGCGACCACAGCTTGTGTGGACACAAAGCCTTTATTGAAATACAACTGCAGCAAACTGCTGCGGCACCTACTTCCTGCAAATTGCAACTGCACCAAACGTGTTCTCTCTTATCACATAGTTTTATAATCTTCTAGTACATTGTTTATTATACGTGCTTTACCTGGATTGGTTTCAAGTGTACTCTCCTCCAATCAGCTACTAACCAAGACTCTCTGTCTCCTCCTAAACGACATGCCTCCTGCTGCTGACTGACAGCAGGCTAATTCAGCTTCTTCCATGCCGGGGTCACTCCTACAGCTGCAGTGTATTGACTCCGTGTTGATACCTCCGTTTTACATGTGTTTATTTGAATTTATTTTTCTATCTGACCTGCGGTCTTAGTTTCCTAAGTGTATACATTCTAAGTGACTAGCTCTGCTTTGGAAGCATCTTTTGGATGAATTTCCGTGTCTAAAATGTATAATTTTGGTATGGTGTTCATTAGTTATTTATATACCTCTGAATGTAGGACCAGTACATCAGAACCGCAGCGAGACAGGCAGGTGACATTTCTAGCAGGCTGATGAAGTGTAAAATAATGCACACTCACGCTCTCACACACGCACGTCCTTTTACGAGCACGCTACCGGGGTTTTGGAGCAGCACCAGCAGCAGGGCTGGGACTCCTCTCATCTCTCCCCAGTCACCCTCCCTCCCTTTGCAGAGAGAAAAAACTGGTCCAGGGCATGATTCACCTACTACTTTAGATGTGTATCTTGCAACGAAGTGAATCAACTCTAGGACTTCCTCCATAAAAGGAGGTGTGGAAGTATTTACTTTGTAGAAAGCTGAAGCTGGGTGAGATAAATCCAGGAAGCACGTGGCAGAAGACAGATGTGAATATATTTTTATTAGCAATAGCTTCCAGGGCTTCACTGCCAAGAATAGCAGCTTGGGGAAAGGTGTGCAGGGTTAACCCCCCGGCTCCCTTTTTCTCTGAATTTTAAAGGCTTCCTTTATGCATGGAAGCAGCACACAAAGATGCCAGGCAAAGAGACAAGGCTGCTGGGAGACTTGGAGTGCCCTGTGGTGCAACTCCCAAGTAGCCATAAAGTTTTTAACAAGCAGTGGCCAGAGAGCTGCTGCTGGGCTCTGCCACCCCGACCCGTTCACCTCATCACTGTGACCGTGCAGCCACAGAAAATCTGAGATTTATTCATTCTTGTCTCATAACTCTGCTCCCGAGATGTCCTGGGAAGCAGCTGAGGTAACATCGATGAGCACATTGATGGGCTAAAGGAGTCCTCCATGGGTTTGTTTAATCCTGTTTTTGCTCGTATAGATTTCACTGACTTTTAACTTTGCAGAAAGTATTTTGGTGCCAGCATTACTGTGCTGTGAGGTCGCTTAGGACAAAGACATTAAACTGGTTTTGCACCGGTTCTAACATTATTATTCAGTGGGTGCATATTTCCACAGGTAAAGGACCGACGCTGTGAGTTTGGTGGAGCTGCACTGGGAGCAATTCTTCTACATCAAAGAACTGAAACTCCTGCTTTAGAAATGCAAAAAACCCTCAACTGACTCAGCTATGAAGTGATGGTTGTTGCCTGAATTATGCTTTTTCTCCCTTTTTTGGTGGTGGTAGGCTGCTGCCTGCTCTTCCTTGAGCTTCTATCCAAAGATGCTGCCTGGTGGTGGCCAAACACCCTCCCCACCCCCCAGGTCCTGTTGGGTTTAGCTACAGATGCAAAACTTGTGATGGTTTATTATTGAAGCTTGTTAAAAGGACTCAGGCCACTAATAAAAGTATTGGGGTTTCCTATCACTAATTCAGACTTGGAAGAGAGAAGATGAGCTGATGGTTCTTTAGAAGGAAGGAGAAATGAGGTAATGCAATTAATGCAAAGAATAGCACAGGTTTCTGGCCGAGCTGTCACCAGGGGAGTGATTATTCCAGGAGATTCCACTGCTCTGTTATCTCCTGGCTCTGGAGCAGGTGAGTGGTGGTGGAGTTTTGGTCCAAACACCCACTGATGATGTTACTGCCTTAAACGTTTTCAGAGTTTCTAATTGCTGCTCAATATCCTGGATTTGGAAGAACTGTGTTAAAAGTTGTTTGTTCATCCTTAGGTCTCAGCAGAGGAGGTGGGTTTAGGGAACACATGAGGGTCGTGTCTCTAGAAGAAAATAAGAGCTGTCATTGTCCAGCCCCCTCCAGGGCTTCTCCTCATCCTTCTCAGGGGGCAGCCCCACTGACTGCACTTCAGGGCCATTCTAGTTTCTTGCTAACCAGGATGTTTTATTCAATGTTGCTTGTGTCATTTGTTATTTTACATCTTCCTGGGTAAGTCCATGGCCACGTGCAGCATAAACTGTCCTGTTTATCACCACCGAGAATCCAGGACCTCAGAATGATACCATTGAAATGAATGGGTAAATTGTTGGGGAAACTTCCCTTTTTATCTGTGTTTGTGTTAATGATATTGAACAAAGGACATTTTTAGAAATAGTAAACCAAGCTGACGGCTTGGATGGAGCAAAGGAAAAAATCCCCTGACTGAACCGATAGCCCCTCAGCCTCACCAGGCAGTGCGCCGGCTTCCCCCCAGCTCGTGTGCCAGCGAGGAAGACTGGGCTGTGTGGGGTAACCTGAGAGCGGGCTGTTACCGGAGCAGAGTAGGAGTAAGTGCCAAAGGGCCAGGATGGGGCACGCTGCCCATGGCTGCCACCTCCTCCCCGTCCTCTGCCCCAGGATGGGTGCTGCCCTGGAGGGGTGGCAGGAGCAGATGGTTTTCTTTGTGTGGGTTTTCCTCCAAAACCCAAGTGACAGCAGCATTTGGGATAAGCCCAGCTGTAATTCCAGCGCCACACACAGAATGCAGCATGCTTGGCAGCCTGCTGAGACACGCCACGATGGGCGAGCTGCGAGTGGCTTGTCCTCAGTGGAGCGATGTCCCACCAGCGGGCTGGGACATGTGACTTCAGACCCGCAGCTCATCCAGAACCTCACAGGCTGTCACCTGAGCACGTCATTCAATACCACAGCTCGCCCAGGAAACCATGTGCTTCCCAGGAGCTCGAACTGGGTGGCACCATCTTCGCTTTGCTGGCTCAAGCAGCTCGGGGATGTGCCATGCTGTGAGTACCGACCCATCAGCTCAGGCTGCCCTGGCTGGGCCACTCTGCTGCTGGTGACAATGGTGTGGTTGACTGGGCAGTGAGACACGTGATGAGGGAGAATGGAGCAAAAAATGTTGGGTGTTACTCAATTCTCTCTTGCACTGGAGTAAACTGGGAGTGAAGGGATCGATGCTGGTGGAAGGTCAAGCCCTATGTTTCCTTTTACGCTCAGGCTTTCTCCAGGACGTGTGTTATTTTTTTCCCTATTACCTCCCCCCCTTTGAGGATTTTATTTAAATATTTGTTAGTTATTAATTTCTTTTGCTTGGTTTCTTGTTTGGTGTTGGAAGCTCCTTCTCACTGCTGGTCGCCAGACATGGATTTACTCCCTGTCTCCTGGAGCCTTCAGGGGTTCTGGGCATAGCAGTCGCCCTGCGTGGGAATCCGTCCTTTGCCATACTGTGTTTAAGGGAAAATCAATCTGAGCAGGATATGTGCAGGGGAGAGCTGATAATGTCACAGTCAGAAATGTTTGGGATTATTTGAAAAGTGTTGTCAGGGTCAAACCCTTACCCAGTAGACGCTATGATGGCAATTTGTCACCATTTAACTGGAAAGAAGAATGGAACTTCTATTTTTGCACTATTTGGGGAGGGAGATGACTCCTGTGTGTGCAGCATAATTCAAAATAGATGGTAAAAGTGCTTGTTGAACTTTTAAATTAACGCTGGGTACGTATAGACGCCCATTTTGCTAGATGTGGACCTCCTCTGTAATACCTGGTTCCATGTGCGTTCATGTGGTTATTGGGGTGTTTACCGTATATTGGTCTATGTTGGTGGTTGATTTGTAAATCTTTCATTTTTGCAGTGGGGTGCAGTCATTTGCAGAGCAAATTTAAACTTCCAGGTGCTGGGTTTGCTTTTCCTAGTTATAACTCACGAAATCCTTCAAAGCTGCCTCTGGATCCCCAGGGCTCCCCAGGCACACTGGAAACAACCGGCCTGAAATTAATATGAAGGTTGTGCAGAAAAACAGAAGGAAAAAATGTGCTGGAAAGTAGAGGAGTCCCTTCCCCCAGTGCAAACAGGGCTGGTGACTGCGAGAGTCAGGAGAATCCCAGGTCCAGTTTTGTCCCCTCACTGCCAGAAGGACATTGAGGGGGTGGGCGC
>NW_010407289.1:4923-5502 GCF_000710305.1 Buceros rhinoceros silvestris | reverse complement strand
ATTCCTTTCCAGAGATGGTTGTGCAGCACTGGCACAGGCTGCCCAGGGAGGTGGTGGAGTCCCCATCCCTGGAGGGTTTTCCCAGCCATGTGGAGGTGCTGCTGAGGGACAGGGGGCAGTGGGGACCTGGCGGTGCTGGGGAACATCTGGGCTCGATGGGCTTAAAGGTCTTTTTCAACCAAAATTATTCTGATTCTGAGAATCCGGGCTGAGAGCTCTGAAGACACAATCTCCTGTCCCCTGGTGCTGTGCCTAGCTAGGGGAGCTGCGTGGGAAGCTGTTCAGGTCCTTCTGCAAGAAAAATAGAAATCGGATAAAGTGGTGCTTGAAGACGTGTCTGCAGTTTATTCCAGCAGCCCTTTGGGCTCTAGAGGTACATGTAGGCTGGAGGGATGATGAGAGACTCCCAGGTCTCCCTGGGAGAAGCTGAGCAGAATGCGGGAGGCAGGCAGGGAGCTGGCAGGCCGGGTAACCCCTCACTGTTGGGCGTGAAGGTAAAGGGAGATGGAGAAGGCAGAGCCCCAAGGCGAGGGGCTGTGGCAGCGCAGGAGGTGGCCGGGGGGGGCAGGAGGCCCGAAC
>NW_010407289.1:2353-4753 GCF_000710305.1 Buceros rhinoceros silvestris | reverse complement strand
CTCCCCCAGTGGCTTCCCGCCGCGGCAGGGTCCGTGCGCTCGCCCGCATTACTCACGGCTGGCTGCGATTTCTCTTCACAACATATTGTTTGACAAATGTCAATTCTGAAGAAAAATAATTTAAATTATTTCTTTGGGACAAAGTTTCAGATTTAACATTGAGCAGATGCTCTGTCTAAAATTAACATAATGATTCCTCGTGCCTGCTACTTCCCAGGACATGTGTCTTAGAAGCAAGTGTTGGAATAATAATGAAACTTTGCAGTGATTTTTTTGGATAATTGAAGATTCTCCCGCAAGCTTTTGAAATGTTTAACGAGCAGAGGAACCTCTCGGGTTAAGGAACACTGTTATTCCCATCTTGCAGATGTGGGAAGCGAGCAGTAGAGCTCGAGGTGTGCCTGAGGTCCAGGGCTGAGGCGAGGGAGACCGAAGCTCCTGCGGAGGGCATGGAGCTCCTGATCCAACGGCTGAGAAGGGATGTGGGCTCCTGGGGTCAGCACAGCTCCCGAATTTCCAAACACAGGATGGGGGGAGCTTGGGGCTGGTCGGTAGCACAGACTGAGCCTAAAACTTCTGAAGATCTTGTTTCACTTTTTGGGATTTACAGTTCAGGTTGTAAAAGGTTGTTGAATAGGTCTGAAATGCGTTTGATTCACAGCTTCCTGCTCCTCCAGCTTTTCCAAGGGGAGGAGTGACATGGAAACCATACTCCCCGAGCTTGATCGCTCGTACTTGGACACAGAGGCTCTAAAAAAAACCCCACAGCAGCGTTTGTAAGTCCAGACAGTGTCCCCAGGTGGGAGTACTTTGACCCAGCAAGGAGAAGTGACTTGCTGAGAGTTGTACAGCACATCAGGAGGAGAAGCAATACGAAAATCCGCAATTCCCACCCGGGAGCAAAGGGGTGGTTTAGCAGGAACCTCCTTTCCCTCTCTGAGACTCAAACGGCAGCTCCTGCAGTCACGTGGGTGGAAAAGCTGAAAGTTCCGACCATGCTTTTGGCTTCTCTTAATGCACATTAGCAGCAGGGAAGAGAGGGTTGAGTGAGGGACCAGTGGAGGATGCTCCGAGCAGGAGCAGGCGCTGGGAGCTTCTGCCCAGCAGCAGGGATGGTGGAAAAACAACAGCACTCAAAAAAAAAAAAAACAAACCCAAAACCAGAGGTGGGAACAGTTTCAAAAAGGCCTTTTCAGGCCACGGGTAATTTATGCACACCCTGAGGTGAACAGGGGTGGGAGAAGGATGGGGAGCGAGGCAGCATCACCAGGAGAAACATCAAGGGGAGGAAGAGTCTGACCTTTAAACGGGGACTGAGGTGTGGTTGTGTTACCCATCCTTGACCCGAGGACAGTCCTTTTCCTGGTGAAATGCTGGTTTCTAACAAAGGGTTTCTACAAAACTGCCCACCGTGGCCTGAGCGTGACCCTGGGTGTTCCTGACCGTGCAGTGGGAAGTGGGAAGAGGGGCCTCAGGAGAACCCAACCCTTCATTTTCCCATTTAAGCCAAACCACAGCAAAGCCACCACTGCTGGGCAAACACCTTTGTGCCGATGGCCTTGAATGGCCACGTTTGTACCCTTAGGGGAAAAACACCTGGACCTTTGTGGGTGCTGGAGCACAGAGATCAAGCTCCAGGACTGGGCAGAGGGTGTTTGGTGTGATGGGCAGAATGAACGGTGGTGCTTAAAAATAAGTAAAAAAAAAAACCTACAGCTTTCTTTTTATTTTTTTAATTAAAATCTTCCCTCTGCCCTTGCTTGGTACTGTGTGTGGCGCTTTAAAAGCACCGTTAGCACCTTACTGCTATTTCCATGAATTCCTGGGGCTGCATCTTCCAAGGGGAGTGAGTTTGTTGGGGTGGAGGTGCTGAAGCCTCTCCCAGGGTGCCCTCGCCCTTTCACGCTGGAAGGTGATGCTTTATGAAGTGCTGCTCACAGCCAGTTCTCACTCCATCCCTTGTGCAAAGAAAGGAAGGAAGGTCATAGGGGCGTCAGGAGGAGATGGTCTCCCAGGCTGGCCAGTAAAATCAGAACCATCCTGAGGCTGCTGCTGGAATCTGAGGCGCTTACACAAGAACTGAGATGTTCCTGGCTGTGGCATGAAGGAGAGGCTTTGGTGGCTGCTTTGGCTTCTGGCTGCGGGGTCCTTGCGTTTCTGTCCATGCTCCTGTGAGCTGGATTTCATCTGGTACGTGTCTGTCCAAATACTCATCCTGGCTTGTACCAGCACTGGTGTGGCCAGCAGGAGGAGGGCAGTGATCGTCCCCCTGTACTTAGGATTGGGGAGGCCACACCTTCAGTGCTGTGTCTAGTTTTGTCCCCTCACTCCCAGAAGGACATTGAGGGGCTGGAGCGTGTCCAGAGAAGGGCAATGGAGACGGGGCAGGGTATGGGCCCC
>NW_010407289.1:1467-1852 GCF_000710305.1 Buceros rhinoceros silvestris | reverse complement strand
GGATGGTCAGATATGGGAACAGGCTGCCCAGGGCAGTGGTGGAGTCCCCATCCCTGGAGGGGTTTAGCAGACGTGTGGAGGTGCTGCTGAGGGCCATGGTTTAGGCACCCTGGCAGTGCAGGGGGAACGGTTGGACTCGATGATCTTAAAGGTCTTTTCTGACTGGATGATTCTGAGACTCAAGTCCAATGTGCTGAGGAAAGGTGATGCTTTGCCATATCCAGTCCCTTCTATGGCCACGGACCCCCCGCTCAGTCCAGGTTGCGTTTGCTGGCCTTTATGTGACAAACCTGCTGTTACTGCTCCTGGCCCATCACTGACGGTCTGGGTGTGATCTCTGTGGCCAGGAGCAGACTGGATGAGGGGCTGGGGGGGGGAAGCACCC
>NW_010407289.1:0-1379 GCF_000710305.1 Buceros rhinoceros silvestris | reverse complement strand
AGAACCCCAGCCACTGGGACGGAGCGCCTCTGTAATGGTAGCCAGCCCGATGTGAGGGGAAAATGCCCCCAAATTCAGAGTTTGTCAAGCAGGTCTTGGGAGGCTGCTCCACATGCGCCAGCTGAGAGTCCTCGTGGGCCTGTTAGCGGCTCCGGTGTCTGAGTCCATCCGCACAATTCCTTAAGGACCTGCAGCACCTGCCTACACCGGTGACTCAAGCGGAGAGAGAGCGGGGAGAGGCAGCAGCTTGGGAGCAAAATTAAACAAATTAAACTAGGAAGCATTTTTTACATCACACTTTAATTCTCATTGCTGTCTGGAATGAGAGGAGCTGAAATTGGGTGTGAAATGGGGCTGTGCGGAAATAATAAACTCATAGAAAGTGCACGTGTTCCAGGGTATTTTCTCCGTTTTAGCACAAACAGCATTTTGGGGCTGCAGTTTACATGGACTTTGCTCTGTGGCTGGTTAAAGATGGGCTAGACTGGTGGTTTGCGAGTGGTTTCCACTCATTCATTCTCATGACAAGCAACCTGGTGTTTTCTGAGTGAATCAACAATTCTGTTGATGTTCATCCTGAAAAGCACACCCCGCTTTCTCATTGGGCTGCCCATGGAATTCCTGCCATCATTTCACATCCTCATTACTTCATCGAGTGACTTTTTTTATTTGGCTTAACCTTGACTTTATACAGCCTGGACTCAGATAGGAACATAGCCTTGGTAACAGTGGGGGTTTTTGAGGAGCTGTTTTAACTTTTTCTGTTTAACTGGTGATTTAGAGGAGGGCTGGGATGTGGGTTTGCTGTGACAGCCATGCCAGCTCTGGGGTACAGCTGTTTCCACCACATAGTGTTCTACCAGATACACCATAGAGCAGCCATCGATTATCAAGCCTACACCGCTGAGCTGGGCAAAATCTGTCATTTGGGCAAGAGTTTTCACTTTTGTCAGTAACCCCGTGTCTACAGAAGCACTTCTAATGACTACAAAAGAATCACAAAACATTTTGCTGAACATGCACTTGTATTTTAAATGTAAACACAGCCTGGGATGCCAGTCTGCTGCTCTTCTGCTTTCCCCTAACCCCCAGCCTGCTGCTTCCCAGCCACCCGGCTGATGCCCAGGGTTATCTGGCTCCGTCCTCCGGGACTCCACTGGGGGAATGGGGACAAACAGCTCTGCAGGCAGCCCTTTCGGCATCCGCACCTGGAGAAGGGACCTGCTCTGCGGATCTTGGGCACCTGAGCAGTTGGCCTTGCCCACAGCCATGAGAAGGAGCACTTTGTCTCCCCCTTTCAGCGCAAGGGCTCCAGCTTTCAGTTTGTTATGTCAGTGAGAACTTGGGGGGGAGGAAGGTGACAACAACAAAAAAAAAAA
>NW_010407288.1:568-831 GCF_000710305.1 Buceros rhinoceros silvestris | reverse complement strand
CCGGGCCGGTGCCCTTGTCCCCGCGTGGCCGCTGCCTTCGTCCCTGTTTGCCGGCGCCGCTCGGAAAATTGAGTTTCTTAACGCTTTTATTTTTTTCTTTCTTTCTTTCTTTCTGAACCCTGAACTTGAAAGACAGGAAAAGCCTGTGCTCGAGGCTGCTGCCGCAATCCTGCCTCGCGAACGTGAAACCTGGCACTGGCGCCTGGCTGGGGCACGCGGTGTGATGCCGTGCTGGGGTCTGGCTAGACCACGTCGGGGGGTTC
>NW_010407288.1:0-255 GCF_000710305.1 Buceros rhinoceros silvestris | reverse complement strand
CCCCCCTGGGGCTGGCAGCGCTGCCTGGGCACCGTCAACTGCCAAGGAACCACCGCGGGTCATTCCATAGGGCCTGGGGACTCGTGGTCTCTGGGGGTTTGATACTGCAGGTCTGGCGGGGGTGACATCGGGTGTCAGCTCTCGGTTTGGGGTCAGAGCACAGGGGCTGGCTCATGTGCCCCCATGGGGTGCAGGTGCTGCTGGGTGCGGGTGGGGGCTGCGTGACCAGGCTCTGGGAGTGCTGGGAGGCAGCGG
>NW_010407287.1:7585-12438 GCF_000710305.1 Buceros rhinoceros silvestris | reverse complement strand
TGGTGAGCCAGTGTGGGGTGAAGTTTGTGAGAGGCGGGAATTAGCCCGATAGGGGAGTTTATACTGTACACTTGTATTTATTCTCCCTCATCTCTTTCTCTCCCTTTCCCAGTCCGATTTTACCTTCAAGGGCATCTCTCTCATTAAACATTCCTATTTCTATCGTTTACCTGTAGCCTGTGTTATTTCCTTAGCCCGAAAAGCCTAATGAGCTCACTAAAGCTCTTATCAGTACCTTTAATGAGCATCAAAAGTTTTCTGTGTGTTTTGGCAGGATTCCCAGCTAGAACACACCTGTCCGTCGCATCCTTTCGGTACGGGGGAACCAGCCACCCCTTCTCAAACCGCGACAACATGACATCCCGAGTGGCCGTGAAATGTCACTTGCTGCCAGCTCAAAGTCCATTATGATGACCTGCTATGTTGGGTTCGGAGGGTCTGATGCTGCACGGGCATCCTCGCATTGCTGGGCACGTTTCACTAATTGCACCAGGCAGTGAAGCTACTTTCCTTAGCAGGTGGCAGCTAGTTTTGTGTAAGAAACAGTTCAAGGCCAAGTGCCACTCAACATCAGCAGGAGGGAAAAATAAATAAACTGGGAGGCCTGATGTTTGTTAGCTCTTCAGCTGCAGGTCTACTACCTTTCACTACCTACTGACTTTTGAAAATGCAGCAAAGCTTAGTGGCTTAAATTCACCATAAATTTTTCAATCACTGCTCCCCATTTTTCCTTCCCAGTCCTGAATTAATACATTGTCACTAGAAAACAAACAAACAAACAAACAAAAAAAGCAAAAGACAATGGTGCAATGCAGAAGTTTTGTGGCAGCATTTGCAAATTGCTTTTCTGGCAATGCAAACACAAAATAAGGTGTGATCCTGTAATCAACGAGGTGCCTACCCCCCACCCCCAAAGGCAGAAGAATTTGTGTTTTCAATAAAGCTTACAGCAACTACTTACAAAAGTGTGTGCCTGTGCAGAGCTGTTACCAAGGCACACAGGGAGAGGAGGAGGAGGAGGAGGAGGAGGGCGGCGCCCTGGCTGACTGTTGAATATAGAAACTGAGGGATCCTGTTTGAAATCCTTGCCTCTCTGCTCCCTTTGCAAGCAAAACCCTCTCTGCAAAACGGGATAATCCCCTCCACAGTGCCGTGGGCACACAGATCACCACTGCGGCAGGGCCAGGCTTCTCACTCCTTTGCGAAACAGCTCTCTGCCCATCTTCAGGCTTACAGCAAAATATATATTTCACACCCTTTTACACAGGGAGGGATCAAAGAGGAAAAATTTAAAATAGGTTAAGTCACATGTCTTGGAGAATATACCAAGATTTGGCCAGAAGCAGAATCTCCTGTTCCTTCCTGTGCTAGACACAGCTGCCTCAACAGATAAAAGAATCTGAAAAGTAATAATGAGTCATTTATTTTATGGGTTATTGTTAAATAATATAGGCATTTGCACCACCACACTACTCACAGTGCACTGGTCTGTCCTTCCAGACTAGTGTTACCCATCTCATTGATACTTGCCTCATCCGCATCCCAGGTCTGCAAGCATTTGGTTTTCCTCATTAGTTTTAAGTAGACAAGCAACTTACTAATTATCCACTGTATTCCAAAAGAGTCCTGGGTGCAGAGTCAGGAAACACGACCTTACTGTCACAGGTACCTCACAAAGCAGAAAGTGGTTTATAGCAAGCATTGTGGTGAGGCTTGGGAGAATATATCGAAAATCACCACATGTGCTTGTTTCATCCTTTGATTTATAGTGTGCAAGATCATCAGATGAACATTTACATCTTCCTATTCCTGTGATTCAATCTTCTACTCTCATCTAAATGCTTGACAGAAAACAGACAATACCATCACCTCTCTACTATGCCCAAATATTTGCATAGGTTGCTGCTACCAGGTTTTCTTTTACTCTGTACCTAGCGTGGACATTTAGACCAACACTGAAGTGATTGCTGAGAGCTTGTAAATCACTCTAATGTATTAATATCCTTATTACTTCCTCCTTTGTACTGAGTTTGGGCTCAGTGGAGCAGTGCTAACTGACACTTCACATGCTTTATGCAATGTGTCCATCTATAGGAAGGAGTATATGATAGCGGGCACAGACTGAAGATGTGACCATGCACACTGGGAAAAACAGCATGCCATGCTTGATGGGACCATATGGCTGTACTGAAGACTTGTATTGCTGTCTGACACCATCAGTCACCAGAAGCTAGCACTAATCACAAGACACTGGCGCTGGCCAAACAAACGTAATTCTCTTTTCCTTTAGCTTTGCCTGCAGCAAGTGCGGTTAGTTTTCAGTACCTCACCATCAGAAGAAGCTCATCAACCTTTCCCTGTAAATCCCTTTCCTGCTGCAATTGCATAAAAACACCATATGGACAAATCACTGCTGGTGGCAATGGACCCTGACAACTGCCCATACGCAGCAGCTCTACCGTACAGAGAGAGCTTTTTGCCTCACAGCATTCCCTCCCTTTTTGTTGTGCCACTGACACTCAATGCACAGCCTGGGGGTCAAAGTCTGCACCGCACTGCTGGTGAGGCTGGAGAGCTGCATAAACCGCACAGACCTGAAAAAACAATTTGGAAATCCATACTGCATCAAAGAAGTAGAAGACCTTCCCTTGTTAATAAGAAACTCAATAGCATATGGGAAAAAATAACTTAGCATACTGCCCTTACTAGCAAAACCTCTGCCAGTAGGGAAGTTTAATACTCTTTTTACCCTTGTAGAAAAAACTAATGCAAGCAGCTGGGCAACCTGTTGTGATGGAATTAAATACCACATTTACCTCATTGTGATTAAAGTCCTTCATTTTATCTATTTACGCAAAAACTTATCTGTACTGCTACCTTACGTTTCTTGAGAGGGAAAGGGAAAACGCTTGTGGCAGGTTAACATGGGTCGGCTTCATTTATGAGAAGGTAAACCAAATTATAGCAACAATTTAACAGGATGGGTGTTATTGGTGGAAAGAATGAATTGCAGCATGGAAATGAAGGGAAAGGCCTTTACAAATCTAGTTACCTTCTGCAATTCCTTTAAATTTCCACTGCCTCCATACTCCTCTGTTTTAAAGTATCTCCTCAAAGTTACGTACGGTTTGCACAACGCTGTGACAGCTGAAAACCACCGTGCTCATTGCAAAGAACCAACGCTGGGTATTTGATTTTTTAAGAGCTTTGTACTTTAGGATCTGCTAGGACTGCACATTTCTATGAGTCAAAAGGCTCTCAAATACTCTAAAATAAGTGAATCAATAATAACTTGGCTGTGCTTGAGCTTCCTACAGACATACGAGACATTTTCTTCCTCAGAGCTTAGCTCCTCCTGCCCTGGCCCACGTGATGACACGTATGGATACTATGCTCTCTCTAGCTCCGCTCTTTAACTCAGACGTCAGTAGAGCTGATGAGTGGTCGCAGCCGCTGAGTGGTCGCAGCTGATGAAGAGGGCCTCGGTTCCCGATAAGGAACCCTACAAATGTTTAGACACAGTTTACAGCCAGACAAAGCATTCTGCAGGTAAGAAGGGTGCAGCTGGGGCAAATCACAGCCGCAAATCTGAAAAGCATCAGACATATTAACGAATCTGCCTATGTATACCCGCACTCCTCTGTGGACTACAGACTCTTAAAGCCCAGCAGCTGTGAACTAGCTTTCAACAGCACCTCGTTCATCAGAGCCATCATCCTTCCTACAGCCTTTACCAGTCCAGTGTTACAGACTAACATGACAGTAGAGTCTAGCACTACGAGTCCTACGGACCAGAAGAAATAACGACATTTATGAATTTAACAAACAAGACGGAAGTTGTGAATTTAATGATCTGGGAGGCAGTCTTGAGTTATGCAAAATACATTGAGTTAGGTATTCACAAAATTGCTGCAGCATAATTGTCGGCACGTGGATTGTTTGCAAACAGCTAGCACAAACTACTTAGTGTTAATCATTTGTTCCGTGACATAGTTAGTCATGCACTATTTCTGCATCTTGAGTGGGTGATTGTATCCTCCTAAAGGAGAGGGTAAGAACCAGTGAAAATGAAACGCACCCTGGGATTCTAACATGGGTAAGCGCTTGTGATAAAATACTAAAGCGTCATGTCTTACTAATCTCAGCAAGCTGTTTGCATCTATCCATCTCCATGCAAATAATCCGCAATGACTCTGCAGAGTCTCGTGAACCAAGCCTGGGGACAAGGAATTCACATCAACTATTTCTGGCACCGTGATTCTTTTTAACTCTCTGAACAAGGGGAGGTGTTGCAGAGGAGTATCTAATTCCTCCAGACAACCTGAAAGGAAGGGATGACAGACCACTGTTCCTATGAGTTTGGCAAGAACATATAAGCAAAGCTGCCGTCTGTCTCTGCAGGAAAGAGTACTGCTTCAGGGAGAGAGAAAATATAATAAAAAAATCACCGAAAATATGTATATTCCCTGAAGAAATAGGAACCTGTTTTTTTTTCCTTTCCTCATTTCAATTTTCTCTGTTTACATGATACTAGAACTTGAATGCAAATCTTGGTCAGTTTTCCGAAAGATAATTATATTTCCACACATTTCAGCAACCTGGGATAGAATTAAGGAAGGTAAAATACCATAATGGTATACCATATTCCAAACACTTCTGAATTTTGCTGTATTATTGCTTTGATATTTTGCATTGACATGGAGGCTGCATTGCCCCAGCTGAGCAAGGGAACCGAAATACTCTGTAAAATTCCATGCTTAAAACACTTTATCAGGTACCACACAGAACACCAGGATGTATTATTAATAAATTGGAGTGAAACAACCACCCCATGGTGACGACAGAAGGGAAAG
>NW_010407287.1:307-7493 GCF_000710305.1 Buceros rhinoceros silvestris | reverse complement strand
GGAAAGAGAGACAATCACAGAAAGCAGGATCTTGTAGCAAAAGGCTTTTCTTTTCTGAAAGGTAAGCAATATTTGGAGACCACTCTTAAAATGACTGAAGATTTTATACACACTAGATCATATTGATTGACACACATAAAGTCACAGAATCATCACACGTGGACTACTAAACCGGTGTGGGAGGTGGGACACGGACCAGACAAAGAGGGGTGAAGGCTGCTGGTACACCACCTTGTAAGCTCATGGTGAAGGCAAGGGGAATTACCTCCCAGGAGGACAGTGTCACCACTCAGTGGCAAGAAAAGATTTCCTGCAGAGCAGGGAACTTGCTCTCTGGGTTGGCTGTTTCTTATTCTGACCACTAATACTCTTAAATAGGATGGATGTCACAGCACCACACATCAGCTCCAAAGGTGATCACACTATCGTTATACTGGGCAGTGGTCAAACGCGCACGCAGACTCAGCACTTCACTAACAGTCAGGCAATGGGTTACTGCTGGTTTTGACAGCCTAGCACAACTTTTAACCTTCCAGAGAAAACTTATAACAAAGCAAGGAAATTCAGCTGGACTTCTCCATGCCTGGACTGGTAGACCAGTACTATTCCAGTGCTCAGCCCAATGTATTTTCCCACGTTTTTAACCGTCTTGAAGACCGCATTTCCCATTTGAGTGCCCTATTCAATGGTCAGACTTAATACCCATTTCTCCCCCTCTTACTACTACTACTACTACTACTACTAAGCTATTTTGCTGCTTATTACTCTAGTAAGATTGTAATAATTTCGTATAACTCTTGGAAGACATGCATTTGCTCTCATAATATGGATCCACAAAAAGATGAATTATATTAATTGTTCTTGATTTTAGTGAGTGGCTTTCTATAGGTTTTTAAGTAAAGGGAACTCTGGTGAAAGTAAGGCAAAGTCAGATAAAGCTAAAAGTTAAAGTTGATAGTCGTGTTGCATTCACTTACGAATAAAGTTTTAATATCGCAGTAACAAGCCACAGATCCTGCTGGACCAAGCAAAGCCATACCACACTTAAATGAACAGGAAGTCTGAATATATTGCTTTGGTTTTTTTAATGATGGCAATTGCATCAGAAACAACACACAGATACATGAATGAAATGATTCGCTTCAGCTGTTCTTTCTCTCTCAACATTTTCTTTCCATGAACATCCAGTAATCAAACTACATGAGGACAAATGCTCACAGAAAATGAACAGCAAAACCAAACACTTGCAGTATTTGCAAGCTCCAGCTTCCATGTATATCTCTAATTCCTAATTAAATCTGTGTTTATCAGATTGGAGGAGAAGAAAAAAATCATGTGGCCTAGCCAAACAACCAAAATTGTATCTCAAGTTGGTCCCTATTCAAAGCCAGGGAAGTAAAAGGAAGCACTTTCATATATTTTTTGGAAGACTCTGGGATGCAGTTACTCCTAATACTTATATTGTTCATGCCTGTTCCAGAAATTTCAGGTGGTTTTCATGCAGAAATCTGTGTATCTGTGATTATCAGATGTGTTATTCACTGTGAATTCTCACTTCATTTTCCTCTCAAAGTACACTTCTGTGGAGGAATACAGGAGCAACGTGATCTGCGCAACAAGCTTCCATTGTCAGTCACGACAAGCATCTTTCTTATGCTAATCATGTGGTATGCTGCACCCCACCACAGGTCCCGGTGGAATTTATTCTTTTGCTCTAAACCTGTAAGGGCTGTGAATGCCCAAGGAGGACATCGCAGCACAGCTCACTTCCACATAACTACATGTTACATATTTATATGCACTGTCAAAATGGTGGGAAGATACAAAATTGAGTTTCACTGGGATCTAGCAGGCTGAGCTATTTATAAATAAGTGCCTTATTTTTGGTGCTCTTCAGAGAATGTGATGAACAGTGAGTGATGAGCAATTTATGTTGCTGATCATTTGTATCACAATAGAGCCTTGCGGTATTTTTATGGAGTCAAGACTCTTGTTAATTTAGGATCTGTATTATACTACAGTAGAAGACAGGACCTCAGAATAAAACCAATGGGCAAGATTAAGAAAGTGTGAAATAAGCATGCCACACTGAAAATGAAAGGGTAGGTAGAAAATGGTGTAGCTGAAAAAATTGTGAGGGTTCCTGGAGATTCTGGGTATCAATATTCAAAACAGACCAATTACCCATCTCTCTCTCTCTCAGAATAAATCCTCTGTGTGAAGGAATCCTTTCCCAAAAGTATGCACTGAAGGATTTTCTATTTATACAACAAAAGATAACATGAAACAAAATATAGCATAACAAAAGTGAAATAAATGCCATTAGAAGGATTACAAGCTCTAAAGAGATCTTAGGGGTATAACTGAATGAAAAAAACAGTTTTTAATTAACAAGTCTAAGTACCCTGTACTATGTAAATAATTCATGTATATAAAAAGATAATCATAAGGGTGACTGAATAATCATAATTTTGGCTTCCCTGTGTTGACTGCTGATGTAAGATTCCTAATCAGAGGCCACAAGAGTATTGTTAACTGTACTAGTCTACCCAACCTATTTCTATACTCGTACATTGTGATGTGAACTTTCAAAGCGGTGATGAACAGGTGGGTTTTTTCCTCCCCTGAATCTCTGAGGAACAAACACTGATGCCATATTTTATAATTACATGCCACCCACCCCAAGTTCCCTCCTCCCCCCAGCTTTGCAGCAGACTATTTTATAGATGCCAGTGGGAGTTTGGCATGAGCTGCCTCTTTGTGTGGTCAGAAGGTAGCTAGTAATGGTAGCAGATTGTTGGCCTGCCACACCAGACAGTGCAACTGGCAGAACTGGGAACAAGGGGTGAAAGTGGGGGATCATACAGAACCACACCCCCTCCTTCTGCTGTCCTGGAGCAAGAAAACATCGCTAAATGTTACTGGTGCAGGTTATGTGCTTGCTGGTTGACTGGGGAAAGAGAGAGTCTGGAAATATGAATAAGCTCCTGGAAACTTCTGTTCGGCAAGTGCAAGGTGGTGCAATGACGCCTGAAGTTTTCGTGTCTCAAAGCTTAAACCAAAAATAATCAATGCTTTTTACTTTAACCCAGTTTACCTACTGTGTACCCTTGGAGATCTATAGCTTATTACCTATCACATTCATAATTTGAATAGAGCAAACCTAGGCACATAGCTCTTTCACCTTGTTGTCCTTCCAGTGTAGGAGTACAATCAACTCCATCGTATTAGTGTTCTAAGAAAATGTAAATCACAGCTACAACAGTTCCAGAACACTCTTGAAAGAGGGCAGCAATCAGCTCTGACTAAAGGTTAGATCTGTTTTTCCCATGTTCTGATGTTTATGTTGAGTACAGGGAATTCTTAAAAACAACTGTTCTCCTACTGTTTGACTGATGTATATGAGTGAGCCTTACACACTGAGAAAGTGATAAATAATTATGCTTTCACCTAAAACAGCACCGGAAAATTACCAAACTGTTAACTCCTAATACTGACTTTTCATTTGATTTGCGAAAAAATTTAAAAAAAGTTCTTTTTGGCTGGTTTGAGTGAGCATACTATTAAGTGTAATGTAAACTGCTTTATCGGGAGCATTACTGACAGAGTCTGGTGCATAATACAGCTGCTCTTTCTGTCTATTAACTGCTATGTCTAATATTTCTTTCCTTGCAACAAATGCAGAAGTTAATTTCTAAAATCTCAGTTTATGCTTGAAGATCTATCTTGTCTTTTAATTCTGTCTTAAGTTAGAAAGCCTTGTAAAGTATCTCATGAACAGCACTGGCAATAGTTTCCTTCACAATCTGAAAAAAGCTGGAAGTGGAATAGCATGCCTTTAGGGAAATACTAAGAGTTTAAAATATGCCTGTGCAGCATATTCATAGATTTTTATAACTCATTTCAAATACTCTCCACATTGTAAAACAGGCTTTGGAAACTATCATCACAGATGAAAGCTGGTGAAGAAAAAGTAATAAAAATACTGTAGCAAGAAGAGGAAAAAATGGTGCCTGCTTCTGAATTCCCTAACATTTGATTTCTTCTATATAATAATAACAATCAAATGATCACAGTAATTTCCTCGTTTTCTGTGCTTTAGTGGCAGCTGAGGGTGCACTTGCGCTCATGTTCACTCTTCTCCCCCTCCTTTTCCACCTCCCCATCTGCTGCCTGCAGCCACGCAGATTCAGGTGACTGAAACATTTCAGAAAAGAAGTTAATTAGCCAGCACGCTGCATGCCAGATCTTTTCAAACCAGTGCCAGGTGGAAACCTTCCAGTCAGCTCCTGACGGCTTTCCCATCTCACCACTCCCCCAGGGCTGCAGTCCAATGCAAGGGAGACTGTGCGGCAGGGCTCATCTGGGGGGTTCAGCACCATCTCTCCACTTGCTGATAACACACATACCTTGCAGAGACAGGCACGGCTGCCTAGCATGGCAGTGGTACACACATGCTCTCTGCTTGTACCAACAGGGAATATATATATATACACACTACAGGGATGAAAGATACTTGTTAATGGCTGTACTGTACTACACTGTGAGGAACTGATACAGTAAGCTCAGGACTCCCTGGTGATGATTAAGCCTGAACCGAGGCATGTTCTTAAACCGTGTCCATAGCCAAAATCAAGTCCCAAGGCCAAATGCACATTGGTTGTAACGCCCTGCAAATGTGGCACATAAGAATTACTGTGGTTTACTCTAGGTTGTGGTAAGCCATGCCATCAAATACCTTCTCATTGCTTCATGTAGTTCTCCATAATTACCAAGAGTAACGTTAGTAGCTTGATGTGACAGCTGTGAAGCACTTGGGGCCAGATTGTGAACTTCTTAGTTAGTGATGAGGAGTCTTTTGCACAAATGGCTTTGCTCAAGTGTGACTCCCTTAATAAATGAATCATCTATCATTGCTGCCTACTCAAACTTAAATCTTTCTCCCAGTTCTGCTGTTACTTCCACCTTCCACACATCTTCTCCCCATGGTGGTGAGAACCAATTTGCCTGACTGACAAGGTGTTTGGGAAAATGCGGAGACCTTCAGGGCCAGACCAGAAGCAGAGAACTGTCACTGATGTCCAAAGTTGCAATCCTAAAGCTACCGTGCCTGAGCTCGCTCCCATTTATTAAGAAATCCCTTTTGGGTACCCATTGATACGATGATGCATGTACCCAAGTGCCCTTGGTCTGTCTCCTGGTGCTCTGAAATGCTGCCCAGAAGATGTCTGACCCCAGCTGCCAGAGCATCAATCAGGTAGGACTGAGTCCTGAAATACCCAGGTGTCTCTCTCTTCCTGTAATTCTCAGCACTAAGGTGGAAGAAAGGTGTCCAGCAATTACACCCTCCCACATCAAGGCATCATGTCTTCTGCAAGCAGTCTCTTGGGCAGCAGCAACAAAATGCTGTCTACCTTTATCTAATCCCTATTCCTTTCACTGCTTCCTAGATGTCAGCTTAGCAGTTCTCTGGCGGGTCTGCACTAATTTTGGGTGAAGCATTACTCACTGGAAGTAACTGTCCTTCACCAGGGATCAAAACAGCCCTTCTAACCCACTGTGGACTTGGGCAAGCTATTTTGCTCTGTGCTCGGTCATCCAAGCTTTTTGTACGGTGCTTTCATACAAAATCCAGTTCTCTTGTTTTTATGCTTCTAGAATCACAAAACATAAAGAGACAGAGAAAGGCACCTCTTCCCTTTTTTCTCCGTTCAGATTATTTCCTCCTCTCTCTCTCTGACATTTATGTTTCTAATTTCCTTACCTCCTTTTCTTGTTTTCTTAACTCTCTTTTGTCTGGCCTGTTTCAGCTATTCAGAATAAACTCTGCAATGCACAGCTACTGGTATTCAGTGAGGTTCAGTGTACTTTCTTGTTCAATCAAAATGAAAAGATGATCCTTCCCATCTTTAAAAGTAAGAGCCACAGAAACACAGATTTATAGCCTGATTCTTCTTTGAAAGACAAATCTAGATTTTTAAAAGAAACTGTGCTTTCGCCAACTTTCTGCTAATTACAATAAATACATATGCCATACCACGCTATGCCTGGATTTCTTTCACATTGGAAAAACACAGAATCATTTATGTTGGAAACGACCTTTAATATCATCATGTCCATCCATGCACTGCCAGGTCACCACTAAACCATGTCCCTCAGCACCACATCTGTATGTCTTTTAAATACCATCAGGGATGAAGACTCCACCACTGTTCTGGGCCAACTGTTCCAGGGATTGACAGCCTTTTTGGGGAAGAAATTTTTCCAAATGTTCAATCTAAATCTCCCATGGTTCAACCTGAGGCCACTTCCTCTCGTCCTGTGTTACATGGAGGAGAGACTGACACCCCACCTCACTACAGCCTCCTTTCAGGTAGTTGTAGAGAGTGATCAGGTCTCCCCTGAGCCTCATTTTCTCCAGGCTAAACAACCCCAGTTCCCTCAGCCGCAAACAGAACACGAGATAAACATTTTATTTGATAGCTTAAAACTGTAACTAAATCCAACACAGCCTGAAGTTCTAATGCTGTAAGTTTTCAGTATTTCATGGGTTTAAATAGTAAATAACTCAGTAAATATACCCTAGATGAGAACATTTGTAAGTAGTCTTTGAATTAATTGTGAGCACTGAACTGAATATCATATAGCATGACAAGATCTAATTTCCATAGCTCCGTTTCCATGTCAGTGGAAAGATGCTTTCTCTCTCTGGGTGCTTTTTCTGACTTTTGTGGACAAATTCCTGGGGGAAGTTATACTGAACACCCCAATGTATATTTCTAGACAGTGTTTTCTTTGTTAATAATCTGGTACTGTGTGTTGGGTTTGTATTTGGTGAGGTTTCGATAGTAGGGGATGGGACTGCTGGTGCAGCCCCTGAAAGAAGCTTTGTGAAAAGCCCCCTGGCTCCAATGTGGCCCCGCCCCTGGCCAGGGCTGAGCCAACCAGTGCCTCTGCAAATAACCAAGCCTGTTTAAGAGGGGAAACCTGTTTGGCGAGAGCCTTTGTTTGGGGAGCTCTCTTTTGTTTTGGAGAGGGTAGGACAGAGGGAGAGATGACCGTGAGGAAAACAACCACATGGTCACCCAGCTAGTGAGGAAGAGGTTGAGGAGACACGCCGGAGCAGCCGTTTCCCTTTGGCCCGTGACGAGATGGCAGGGCGGGTGGCCGTGGCCCTTCGAGACCA
>NW_010407287.1:0-263 GCF_000710305.1 Buceros rhinoceros silvestris | reverse complement strand
GTTTCCCTTTGGCCCGGGACGAGATGGCAGGCTGAGTCCCTGCGGTCCTCAGAGACCACCGGTGGAGAAACGGCCAGTGCCCAGCCCGTGGAGAAGCCCGCGCGGGAGCAGGCAGATGTGGAGAGGCCCATGCTGAAGCAAGCAGTTGGTCCTGAAAGAGGCCATGACTCTGTGGGAGGTTTGCATTGGGGCGGTTCGTCACAGGAAGAACCGCTGCCCGCAGGAGGCTCCACGCGAGCTGGAGGAGCGCAAGGAGGACTGTC
>NW_010407286.1:624-1043 GCF_000710305.1 Buceros rhinoceros silvestris | reverse complement strand
GACCTGATCCGTCCCTGCCAGCGCGAGCCACGCCGGGAACCTCTGCCAAGCTGCGCCAGGAACCACTGCCAAGCCACCGGGAACCGCTGCTGAGCCGCCGGGAACCGCCGCCGCGCACCGCAAGCACCGCCGTGAGCAAGCTGCACACTGGAGCCAAGCCTTTTTGCCTGTTCGCTGCTTTTCCGCCGCACTGCGAGAAGCAGCCGCACCACGCACACATGGAGCCAGCTGCCCGTGCACTGTGCCGGAGACCTCCGGAGCACCTAGTGTCGCCGCAGAAAACCACCAAGCCGTGCACCAGAGCTGAGCCTTTTTGCCTGCTCGCAGCTTTCAGCCGAGCGGAAACCCCCCTCGTCGTTTCGGGAGCCGCCGTCGCTTTTTCGGTAAAGTCACAGCCGCGGTGCTGCGCCGTCCAGGGC
>NW_010407286.1:0-306 GCF_000710305.1 Buceros rhinoceros silvestris | reverse complement strand
GTTTCCCAAAACATTTAGAGGTCTCACTAATTCTTTTCTCCCTTCCCCTATCTCTGGTGGGATAGGGGAGGGTATTATCGTCATCGGACCTGGCTCAGCCTCGGCCAAACCAGTGACAAGTTAGTTCAGTTTTGTCTAAACAGCTGATCAGTCTCTGATTTACCACTTTTCCTGCCTGCAGTGAAATGCAACAATGGAACATTTTTGCAAGAGTGATGTTCAAAAAATTACGGGTCTCGTGGTTCCCTAAGATTTTTTACTTTGGGCAATTTCATCACAGTGGATGGCATTTTGTTACTGTAAGGT
>NW_010407285.1:17934-18215 GCF_000710305.1 Buceros rhinoceros silvestris | reverse complement strand
ACCTCTCTCTCTGCCGCGATGGCACCTCTCTGCCGTGATTTGTCCGGGGACGGTGGGATCAGCCAGTTGAGGCCCTGCTGCCTCAGCCATGCTGTGGCACCTTGCAGGGGCTCCCGCTGGTGTCACTGGGGCGGTGACGGACTCCCCTGGCCGGGGGTGGCTGCAGCCCAGGCAGTTGATGCCTAAAACACCCAGGTCGGGAGTTTCCATGGGCTGGGTAAGGAGCTCCCTGGCAACGCTTTTGGGATGCGCTACAAGACGAGGGCGCAGAGACTACTCCA
>NW_010407285.1:0-17812 GCF_000710305.1 Buceros rhinoceros silvestris | reverse complement strand
CTCCAGCGGGTCTGGCTCTGCGCGGAAGCCTGCTGGGAGGGCAGTTGTGTCTCTGCAGTGGTTCAAGCAACCTCTCCACTCACGAGCCCCATTGTCCCAGCTCCCCTGGCCAGGATTGAGCACTGGCACCCCCGACGCCAAATGTCCTGTCTCGCTGCTGCAGCGTGCGAGGGGGCTTTGGAGTGATGCTGGCAGCGTGTGCGGGGAAGAAAAGGGTGAAGCTGCCAGAAAAAACCCGTAAGGGAGAAAACCTACAAATTGGGAAAAGCGTTCTGCTTTGACAGAATAAAAATCAACCCTGGAATGGGGAAGGAAAGGCATGAAAGAGTTAGTGACAAAATATCATGTACAGCTGGGGAGATGATGGTTTTATTGGTATTGCAGGGGGGAGGGAGAAGCTGAGAGGCAGCGAAAACACAATTTGGCCTAAAATTGAATTTCTCTGATAAGGAATTTCAGAAGCGGCTGCCTCATTCACTGTGCGGCCAAATAATCATATGCGCTTTAATAATCTTTATTTTACAGGAGTACGTTGCCAGGGCAACCGAGTGTAAGCAGGAGAACAGCACCTTGCAGATCACAAAGGCAAATCTGCAGAAAGAAATTTCAGCGAGTTTCTCTCTCCCTTTTGCTATGTAATGACGACTTATTTTTCATGCACTGATTTAATAATCTCATTGAAAGATCCTTTCCCTGTTTCTCTTATTCTTGTCTGTCTGAGCGTGGACAATGGCAGGAACCTGGGATTGTCAAGCCCACTGGGCTAAGCAAACTAACAGATGTAATATGTTTAGCATTTTTATGTAATTACGTTTTATTGCTATTTTACCCCCACTTCCATTCCTCCCCGGCTAGTTGCTGCTCCCTCTCCCTTCTGGCCCAATCAGGTGATCGTCAGGGGCTGGGGGAGAGTTAGTAATTGACTGCATTAATCGGAAATTATTAGTTGGACGTATTTTCCAGGGTGGGGGTTGGTTGCAGAAATAGACCTTTTAGGAGGGGATGAATTGAATTATGGCCGGTGCAGTAATGAAGCCTCCAGGCTGTGAGCTGCAGAGAGGACAGTCGTCTTCACAAAGGTTCCGTGTTATTTATAAGGGGCTCTGCTCTCCGGGCCAGCAGCAGCATGCTGCCCTGCTGACACCCGCTGGATGCGGGCGTCTCAATTAGCTGGGCTGAGAAATAAGCTGATCCGGTGTGATTAAAAACAGAAACTTGCGAGGCGCTTCAGAGCCGGTGGGCTGCGAGCAGGAGCGTCCCCGCCAAAGCTCGGGCAGGGCGCGGTTTGCCACCAGCCCGTCTCCCGTAAACGGTTTGCCTCTTGTTCTCTTTCCCAGGGGCTGGAGCGCAGGCAGTAAGCGGGAGAAGGTCCTGCGAAATTCCGTACAAAATGCGATTGTCTTACTGCGGTTGGCAAACCCCAAGAAATTAAGAACAAAGGCTGTCGCCTCAGCTCGGCTGTTGTGCTGCGCTGCAGCTTGGCCAGGCCCCGTGCCGCAGCAGGAAGCAGCAGAGCACCCGAAGATGTGGTTTTGGTGCGCTGAGATGGCGAGGCTGCGGCAGGAGACCCAGGGCTGGGACTCTGCAGCCTTACCTGGAAACGTGCTTTGGACTCGGGCCTGTCCGTGTTCCCGAAATGAAACCCCTCTGTAGAAAGGTGCTGCGTCAAAGCTGGTACGTCAATGGACATGTTCCGTGCTTCAGGAAATCATGAACGCGTGTAGCATCCTCACCACAGGGTCACGTCCTGCCCAGCAGTGCTGGTTCTCTCTTAATCAGCACCCGCCAAGCTACCGGGAGTGTGGGGTGGTCCTCGAAGGGGGCTTTCACAGGGCAGTCAGGAGGGACCCGCGGCGTGTTGTAGAGATCGCTGCCAGCGGCAGAAGCGCGAGGTTCTCTGCAGAGAGCCACGGTACCAGAACACGTGGAGCTGTGGCTGACCAGGCAGGGAGCAGTCGCGGGCGGGACAGGGGAGAGGTATCTCAGAGAGCCGGGCTGGGGCCCATAACCTCACTCCATGTGTTTTCTTGTGTCTTCAGGTCCGGGATGTTTTTGGTCCGGTGGCAGCGTTAGTGATAAGGTGTTCAGAGTCCTGTTATCGCTAGGGTCCAATCACGCACCCAAAAAACAAGCCAAGTTCTGAGGCCAAATTAAAGTTCTGTTGTTTTCTTTAAAAAACAGGAGAGCCTTCAGACCTCAGGCATCAGTTCTCTTCACAGCCTTACCTGCGCCCCCGTCACGACAAGCGGGTGTGTCCGAATCTCACAGAGCACACAGCTTTCCACGTATTTTCAAACTCCTTCTCTGTTCTATTTCAGGGAGCTCCTACTTGTGATTGGATAAGCCGCCTGTGCTCGTGTGCTTTTATAGTGAGTGAATAAAAATGGGTTTATAAATAATCAAGCCTTTTCTGCTTTATCAAAAGCCTTTTTTTCCCCTTTTATAACTCATAAGAAAAATACAGACTAGTTAAATGTTTGCTTTAGTGATCAGACTTCTCTGGTAGGAAAAGGGGGGTCAGTTATTAAAATCGCTGTAGGAACACCGTGTTCTTCAGAGAGGGACCCAGTGCCACAGCTCAGCTCTAGGCCCTTCTGACACGAAGTTCCCCGGCACGACAAAACCTTCACCCATAGTTAAAGCACTGCTGATGCCTTTGGTTGGTAGCAAGGAGATGACACCAGAACTGTGCTGCTTAGAAAAAAGAGGGGTTTTCTTCTCTTTATCACAACTTTACAGGTATTGTCTTTGTTCCTGAACTACTTAATCTACGTACGCATTCATAAACTGCTAATTATTAATTGCATACACACCACCTATTATTTGCTATTGCTGGCTTCTGCTAGATCCAACAGCTCTGCTCCTCTGAGGGATGTCCCAGTAACTCGTCAAAGCTGTTGTCGTCTCTGCACATCACTCCCCTCTAAACACCCGTGGGTAATCTAAAAGCAGTCGAACTCTGTGACGCCTGCAGGAAGGTGGCGACTACAGCCAGCCGGGCCGCGGTGAGGGGTCACTGACCACCAGACGCAGGACAGCGTTTCTCCTCTTGGCTGGCTTAGGAGGCCGCATTCGTGACTTCCTAAAGCAGTACCGGGCAAGAGGTATTTGCTGGAGCTCCCTCTACAATTTTTAAATCTTTTTTTTTTCTGCTTTAATCATTAGAAGTTTTTAAATGTAGACAGTCAAAGGATTATTATCTGTGCTGAGTAAGAATTGGTGGGGAAGCCCAGTTTGAATCAAGATGGCAGAATCTGTACTTGTTGTAGGTGGAAAAACAGTTATTCACCATCACAGTACAGAAGGGTTTGTCTTTGCACTGATTTTTCTGTTTTCCTTAGAAATGGTAGGATAAATTTTGGTAAGAAATTGAAGCCCAGTTTCTTAAATACCCAGGATATTTCTAGCACAAAATATGAGCAATTTATTTTCCCCTGCCTGCTAGTTTGTACCCTGCTGCCTTTTGAAATGGAAACTCTTCTGACCCTGTAACCCCTGTGTTACTCTGAATAAAACTCTTTTTAATTGTGTTTTGAAGGAGCATGCGGGGAGCTCCCACACTACTAATCAGCTTTGCTGGTTTGGATACGTATCTCTAGGATTCGTGTTGGCAGAATAACTTGATATAATAGCAGCTCTGCATCAGCCATTTAATGCGTAAGAACTTTAAAGGTACAGGTCCTCATTTCTGTCTGCGCGTGGTCCCAGCGTGAGCCCTGCTCCTGCGTGCTCTTCCCTCCCCAGAGTGCTGTGGGAGGGCAGGGGCGAGCTCTGCGCGCTCGGTGGGGCGGCTGCACCGCACGCTGGCGTTGGAGGAGTGCACGGCCCACGCTGACATGCTGCTGCTGCCAGGGCTGGTCAGGGCGGGCACAGCGTTAACATGGGACGTAGGGATTTGGATGAGACCTTGCTCGCCTTTGTGCTTGCAATGTGTGATGTGGAGATGCAAGGGGTCTTCATTGCCTGGCACCTTTTCACACAGTTAAACAAACAAAACCACCCTTCTAGCTAGAGGATGAGTTCTGGACTGGTTAGAAGAGGGTCTGGCTCGTTTAAATGACTGCTTTTAGAGTAGAGCTGTCATTAAGCTGTTTGAGGGCATTTACAGCTTTGATTTACAGCTGCCTTCTGGTGCCAAAACGCCAGCAGCTATGACAGACTGTCCTGCTCAAACGCCCCTCCTTTGCATCGGGGAGACGGCAGTGAATCAGTTTAAACCCATGCGCTGCAGACCTCTTGCTCTGGCAGACACTCGCACCCTGTCCCCTGCGTTGTTGGCTTCCTCATCATTCTCAGAAGGCATAAACATTGCTTCGGCTTCTTTACGTTTCAGTATAAATGTGTTTAGCATCGAGACTTGCCCCAGTCAGCACCCAAAGGCCCTCAGCATGCAGAGCTACCTCCAGTTTGCAGACGCTTGTTTGCAGCTCTGCTAATGTGCCTCTGTTTGGCCTTCAGCGTTCCAAAAGTAGGAATGGCACTTAACCCGAGCCCGGGCTCCCTGTCACCGTTTGATCAGTGACAGTAATGCCGTAACAGCCTCGGACAAATGACTGTACTAAGAACACTCCCAATTGCCCGGCAATAAAGCTGCTATCCGCCCTGAAAGCGAAGATGAGGATAGAAAGGGCAAGAATGATTGGAAGGTCAACGAGTTTGAGCACTGACAGAATGAAAGAAACAAATTACAACGCTGAGGACGTGACGCTGCCCTGTGTCTAATTCCTGCCTTCGCTAGAGCCGAGGTGTGTGAGCTCAGCGCTGCGGTCCGGGCTCCACGGAAGAGGACGCAGAGAGCTTCAACACGGGAGATGGTTCACGGGAAGGTTAGAAGCCACTGGGTGCCATGGTGCAAGAGCTCTGACGGAAAAGGGCCCTCTGCTGTGTGCCAGCCAGGTTTCCAGTCCTCAGCCCCCCTTTCCTGGCCTAAGCACCTGGCGTAGACTTCACCGTGTCCTGCCTCACCAAGGCTTGGAGGACGCCTGGCTCTTGCTAGGCTTGTGTCAGAATTTGTCTAATAAGGTGTAAGGAGAAACTTGTTTCAGTGTGCTCGTAGATGAGGTAGGAAAAGAAAAACCTTCTACAGCTTCTGTTTTCTGCCATCTTGTCCGTTTGTCCCGAAGCAGGTAGCCCAGCAGAGCTGGCAGCCATGCCTCCTCTCGCTGCTGCAGGACAGTCTGCCGGCTCAGGAAGCCAGCCTGTGGAGGACCTGTTTTCTGTGTCTTGGCTAAACCTTTCGCTTGCTGTGGTAAAACAAGGATAAACTTCGGGGAGATTTTGCCGTCTTACGTTTTGGCTGATCCCAAGCTCTTTTAAATGATGAGGATCTTTAGAAGGCTATTTGCCTTGTGGGTTTGAAACCATTAGGAGTTGGATATTTTCAGTTGTGGGGTTGTTTCTTTTTTTCTATTGTAAACCCGCAATCAGCCTGTGTGGCCACACAACAATCTTGCATTTCTGGTACCGTTCCAGGACCTGAAGTCTGAACACAAACTCTGCTGGCAGTGGGCTGCAGGACCTGTGATATACGGCGTACACAGGCTCCGGGGGCACCTTTCGGAGTGCCCAGGTGTGCACCTGAGGAGCAGGAGGGTGAGTTGCTTTTGGGGAGGAGGGGACGGAAAAGGAGGTGGTAGCTGGTGGAAATAAACATAATGCCAAAAAGGTTGGAAAGAGCAGCCGTGTTGCCTGCCCAGTGATCCACACCCAAGCTGGTGTCCCTGGGCTGGTGTCCCTGCCTTGCACGTCCTGAGCAAGCACCGCATCTGCCGGGTGCCAGCTCTCCTGGAAGGAGCCTCTCGCGGTCAGCTCAGTGTCAGCCGTGTCGTTTCTGTAAGTCATTCAGTGCTCATTGGAGTAATGGCTTGAACCTGACTGCTTTATGTTGAGGTACTACTTTGACCCTTGGGCTGTGACACCAGCCCAGTGATTATTCCGTTTCTTTTATGAAGTGCTTCAGCACCAACAGGAAAGCGTGGAAGATGTCCCTGTGCAGCCCGATGATCAGAGTGCTCAGCTGGGACGTGCGAACACGGCAGTACAGGGCTCAGATGTAGGTCTGCTGCTGTCCCACGGTAGCTGTGACTGGTTTGGTAACGCAGGATTTTCTGTAGTAGCAATGAATGCCATAAACTTCAGGCTTTTTGGTTCAGATTTTGTTTGTTTACACAGCTAGATCATTTAAAAGCTTGATCTATTTTGTTTTATTACCCCAAAGCAGGTATGAATTACTGTAGCATGTATTATCATAGCTACGTGTGAGCATCTGAACAAATGAGTTGAACAGCTCCTGATGTAGAGACTGCAGTTTGGGAAGCTTCAGGGAGAAAGCAGTTTCTGCAGAGGAAAGATCTTAGGGATCAAAGCTCACTCCAGCAGGAGCTGCAGACATCGCTGCAGAGCTGGGTTGGGTAGAGTTAGACCTGGTTTTAACCAGTGGCCCCTTTGAGCTGCAGGAGGAGCACACCCCTGCTCTTCCTGACACATGCAGAGGCAGATTTGCTTTCTGTACATGATTGTCCAAATCTTGATGATTACAACAGAGAAATAAGATTCCCTTCTTATGGTCTGGTTCTTACCACAGAAGTGCTCACCCAGGGTGTGATTCCCTGACCATCAGAACTGTTGGAACTGTGTTTCTGTGACATTGCTCTTCAGAAATCTTTCCTGAATCTTTGTTATTCCAGGGTGTCCTGTAGACCTTGCCATCCGTTTCAAGAACATCTCCTTAAATGAGGCGTTCTCAAATAACTCACTGTTCCTTGTTGGACAATTCACACACCCCACCCCACTCCCCCCAAGAAGTAGTTCTCTTCTGGGGCAGGATGGCAGCAGCCACTTTCTGAAGTCATGGAATCACAGAATGGTTTGGGTTGGAAGGGACCTTCAGATTTCGGGGGCGGGTGGGCCGCAGCCACTTTCTGAAGTCATGGAATCACAGAATGGTTTGGGTTGGAAGGGACCTTCAGAGGTCGTCTAGTCCAGCCCCTCTGCTGTGGGCAGGGCCGTCTTTCATTAGACACTTGGTCTGTTACTCTGATAATTCATGAGACTGAGCTCAGGATCCTTTTCCATCAGTTGCAGCTGAAGGAGAGACGGTGGCTCACAGGGAATTTTGACTGGGTGGTGTGAAAACCTTGCAGGTCAGTTGGAGCGTAACGAGTCACACACTTCCCATATCGATGCACTCGGGAAGAGTGCGAAAGAGAAAGATCAGTGGCAAAGTGTGGTTGGGCAGATCAATAAACCACAGGATGTTTCGGATTCGGGAGCAGTAAGAATCGGCGCAGTTCTGTGTGGGAGGTGTTGGAAGGGCGTTATTCACAGCTGCCTCCCAGAGACCAGCCCCTGGGACTGTTCAAGTGCCTGAGCGCAGGTACAAAACAGAAAGGAAGGAGTGGTAGCAGAAAGCCTCAGACAGAACTGGCTTCAGTGGATGGGGAAAGAAAAAGAAATGGGGCCCTGTCACATCCTGAAATGACTTACTGTGAAGTGAGATGTCTGTCTTTGCTGAGGCTTTGCCCTTTGCTCTACGGTGGGACTGACGTAAAAAGGCTGTTAACCTAAAGTGAGACACCCTTTCCCTCTGCTCCCTTCCCAGATTAGCTCTTGCTGATGTTCTAACTTTAAACACAAGTCTCCAGTGAAAGGAAGCGGCGATGCAGTTTTGCATTGGCCAGATCCATGCTCTGGCTGTGGGTGGAGGAACATACATCAGCAAAGATCTGGTTCGTGACTCATTCAATCGAGTGGTGGTTTGGGTGGTTCAGTATCTGTCACCTTGCATTTCTTGAAAGTTACCAGCACTTCCAAGGAGGGAAATCCCGTCTAGGCTGTTCTTTTGCTTTGTGAGAGGTGACTAGTTCTCGGGAGCATGTCCGCTTGCCAGCCTTTGCTCGTACTGTGGGTGCTCGAGGTAACAGGTGACAGCTCAGAGGAGAGGCTCTGGAATCCTGTGACTTCTGCAGTAAGTTTTAAGAGAAGGTAATTTTTGAGTAAAACGGAAGCTGCCCGGCTGCCCCTGCCTTCAGCTGGGATTCAGAAAAACGTTGGGTCAGTCCCATAAAAGGCCAGAAGCTGTTGGAGTGTTGCCTGTGATACAGTTGATGTGTAGCAGCTGAACTGGCAAGATCTCATGAGGAATGTTACCTCTAAGAGCTCTTTAGTGAAACCAAAACTTACCAGAACAAAAATCTCCAAGTCCTTTAAAGCAGAGTGCTGGTTAAACTGCTTAGTAGTTTGTGAATTGGGGTGATTGTACTAATTGGATGTTAGACAGAGGGCTGATTGAGTTCACCTCTCGTGGTTGGAAATCAGGAGCAGTGAAAGCTTAATTCACTGTGCCACTATCACATCACCTTCTGTTTGAGAAGGCACTGGCCTTCGTTCACGTTAGACTCGAATTCAAGTCTTAGCATATAGTCCTTCAGATAGCCTGGAGTCTGGATGCTTCTTTCAAGGCCAAGACAGGTGGAGGAATCTGGACTTCGGTACTTGTGAGCTGAGCAGAGCTCTGCCTGGCCTGAGAGCAGTAGCCATCACACGTTCTCTGAACAAGCAGCTCGTACTGGGAATGGATGGGGAGGAGGTAGGGAGCGTTCCCTGATCACTTCTTGCTGATGCAGCCCTCTGGTCACTCAGATCATAGATCGTACCATTCACGTCCACTCCCAAAGCAGGAAGTTCTCCGCGGTCTGCCCGTGGAGGGTTCTAACACCGCGCGTGCTTCTGCGCCCATCGCGCTGCAGCTGTGAGCAGTCGCACTGCTGTGGTGGAGGCGCCTCTGCCTCGCTCCCATCATCCCTCCTGAGCAGGGTGGTCCTGTGTCTTGCTCACACCGCTTTCATTTGGCTCCTCTGCAGCAGACAGATGTAAGTAATTGTGTTTTTTCTTCTCTGGAGTTCAGCACTTGGCTTACTTGCATGTGAAGCTGAAAACTGCCTTTATACTTCGGAACCAACGCACCAGCGGCCTGATGATCTCTAAGTCTCCAAGTCTGAAAACCAACCTGTGGCGTTGTCCTTCTGTACAGCTGCGAAATCGCTCTCTTTTCCGCTGCCTGGGGAAAGGGCCTCTCAGCCAGTGGTGCTTTTCACTTGGGGCATTGGCCAAAGAAAGCGCAACACTTGGCGCAGTGGTCTGCTCACAGCGATCGAAGCAGCGGCCAGTCTGCCTCCGCAGCTGGGACATGACTGGGAGCTGCGCTGCTCCAGGAAACGCCGTAGGGTTATCCTGCCCTGAACGACGGGGATCCCAGTTTATCGTTACCAGTGGGCAAGAGGATGTTTCCAAACAGTCTGTTGGAGCCGTGCAGCTGGCCTCCTGACTGGGGCACTGAGACCGTACTGTCTGCATGGCCACAGGCTACCAAGCCCGAGTCGCCTGTGCCTCCTCCAAGGGCTCTTCCAGAGACCGTTTGCCCTCCGTGACTCTGCCTGCTTGTGCCAGATGGCTTAAAAACGGGGGGGTGCTGTTAATCGGCATCGTCTGCTCAGTGGCCTTACAGGCAGTGGCACCTGTAGGATGAATGGGATGAAATAAAAAATCTCAGAGAACAATGGTTTCAGCATCACCTTTCTTTGTTGGTCCTCATGGCGAGGAAATCAGTGCTAAGAAAAATCTGCCTTAAGAGATGAGTTTGTTGTTAAGTTTTCACTTTATTTGTCAAATGAATTTTTGTGAACAGAACAGAGATAATAAGGTTTTATTTGTGTGTGTTTTGTTGGGTTTTCAAAACATTTTTTGGTTCATCTTTTCCTGGCTCCGTAGCTCTTCCAGCCGAGGAAATCCACAGGAATTTTCCATAATGCTTTTCATACCACCTTACTTTGTTGACTGTTTTGTTTATTGGATTTCTTATTTAAAATCTGTTTCCTTGTGGCTTTCTCTTTAATTTCCTCTTCTTTAGCGGGACGACGTGAAGGTAAGCCGAGTCCCAAAGCCATTCTGTCCTAAGTCCTGGTATTTTATATATATAAAACTTCAGGGCTGATGGCAATGATACCTGGGATTATTTATGGGTTTTCATAAAAAAGAAAGAGGAAAATACAGAATTGCATGGCTTCTCTCTTCCTTCCCCTCTTCCCAACCCCCTCCCCACAGAGGAGTTTAATTTTAAATGATAAATGTGGAAATTAGAGACCGTCGAGAAAATCCAATTTGGTGAGGAGTTTTAAAAATCCCATAATAAACGCAGAGTGAAATGTATGATTTAATGCGGGGCGCCAATGGCTGCTATTATGTGCTATTAGCAAATCGGGGTTGAGAGTGAATCTTTATCACTGGGTGAGTGCGGGCTAGGCCTGCCTTTGCTTCTGCTATTGATTTGTAGCCGCTTGTCATAATGACATCGGGAAGCAATGAATGGAAGATGTGCTTTTGATAGGATTGAAGGGGTGCAAAGGGGGGAGAAAAAATTCAGCAAGTTTTCTATCTCTTCTGCCTGATTAGATTTTTTTCTTCTTTTAAGAGCTTTCACATTCCAATAAAAATGCTAAATCAGCTCTGAAGCAGAATTGTTCAGGAGTAAATAGCTAGTCACATTTAAAGGAGGAAGAGATCTGACTTTACAGCTCTGACTTTACAGCAGTGGGCAAATCTGAAGAGTATTTCTGGCTCCACAAAAATGACAGCAGTGGGTGGCGTGAGGGTGGCTGAGAGCTGGTGGGAGCACCCGCAGGGCTCTGCAGGCAGCCAGCCCCAGAGCCGGTGGTGCTGCTGCAGCTGGTTGGGGCGCGCAGGAACCCCACCTCTGGAGGGTCCGCGTGTAAGACCAGGAGCGTGTACTTCGTGATCTCCGAAATGAAAAACCCAGACTTTGCCTGGTGGCAGAGAATAGTAAAGGTCTGCTTTGCACCTGGGAAAGGAAGATTGTTGTCTCTTTGCAGGCGTTTCTCATCAGAAATGCAAACCAGGGTTTGGTGGAAGGGGTAGCGTTGCTGCAGTGGTTGGGAATACAGCGGCGGGATCGGAGGGTTTCTGGAGGACGGGGAGCAAGAACAGGCTTACTACCCATCCGTGGGCCTGGTGCACGTGGGAACGAGACAATCTGTGAATGTTCAGGGGTGTGTCTGAGGGTGAGCCTACTTGTGGTGTCCCCAGGAATCTGCCTGTCTGGTGGCTAGAACCAGCCGTTTGAATTCCCTGCCTCTCCATCGTTCTGCCCTCCCTGGGAAGGGGGGACCTGTGTGCATCCCGAGGAGCGGGGCTCCACTTCAAGTTCCTTCTTATGGAAGTTTGTACATGTCATCTCACATCATTAATTATTGTTAGTAGTAGTAGTAGTAGTAGTTATTGCTCCAGTCAGCTGTGCTGAAATGCTGTGGGCAGGGTGGGGTTCAGGTCCTCCCTTTTGGCCTGACCAGCCTCAGCTACTCTTATTTACGGAAACCTTCACCGCGCAGCCGAATGAACCTGGTTTCCAGGGCTCGCTGTCAGGAGTCTGAAATGGCAGATTAGAAATCAATGCAGGGAGTCCAAGTGCCTACTTCATCATTCAGGAGAAAGAAATACAGTATTTCTGGTGTGAGCCTTGCACTCATTAAAATCACATCCTTTAAAAACCCCTTTAAATTAAAACAACCATCAGTGGATGGGGAGAATTTCACGCAGAGGGAATTTTTCCGAAGGCGGACGGGCTGAAGGCAGCCCGCAGGCGTGGTGCGGTGTTTGCCATACCACCCACTGGTCATACTGGGTGCTCCTGGTGAGTGCGGTGCTTGTATTCAGAAAAGCTGGAGAGTTTTGGAGAAGGGAGCAGCCAACCAGACCTGCTGGTGGGAGGTGCAGGCGGTGCGTGCCGCGGGTGGCCTCGGACACGAGGCCAGGTCCTTGGGGATGTCCTGGCAGGCAGAGATGAGTCCCTGTGCCAGAGGCCAGTGAGCTGGAGGGACAGGGACCACGGAGCATGGCAGCAGCGGGACCACGGCAGCAGGGTCTGCTGGCCAGCAGCATGAGATGATGATTTTATGTTACTTTATCTACAACTTCTTCCACCCTTTCTTGGGGTTTTAAAACACACTAAAGAACTGGGACCCCTAACTATTCCATCTAGCGGCTGATAAATACTGCAATTCTGCTAAAGTCCTGTGCCTTTCCCTAAACCCTTACGTGATAGATCTGGGTCCTAAAGAAAGCACGGGCAGAGCTCCAAGCAGGGTCCCAGGCTTCTGACCTCTCGTAGAGGTACAGGACCGTCCGTCTGCAGAGACGAAGTGCTGTTTGCTAGTTGTGCGATGCAAGAGGAAAGGATCCTGCTGGAAGCTGTTAAAACCAGGCCAGACACAGCTCTGCTGGGGTCTGGGGTCTGCTGGCTGTTCTTGGATACAAACCCCTGCTCAACCTCACGCGCTGCTGTCCTTCCTACAGAGGTAGCCGCGTACTTCACCCACAAATTCGATGCCAACTCTCGATGTGTCTTTTGCTGCTTTTTTGCTGCAGACAAAGTGGTGGGGATGACCAGCTGACCATGTTCTAGAGCGTCTGTGGACTGCGGACCACAAAAGGCCAGACTCCGTAAGAACCCACCGCACCTCTCCAGAGCAAGATTCAGCGTGTGCAGCAGCAGAACAGACTGTTTCTCCAGGCGTGGCTGGAACCGTGGGAGCCCTTTGCTAGACGGTAAGTGCTGTTTGGGTCCAGCCTCTCCTGGTGCTGGGTAATAACATAACAACTGGATTCTCCGCGTTTATTTATGAGGTAAATGGAGGCTAGAAATCAGCTCTGGGAAGCTTTTGGAGCTAATGTGATACTCTGCTAGAACGGTTGCTGCTGTGAGATGAGATGAGTCAGCAGAAGCACGAAGGGCACCGTGCCAAACTGCTTTCTGTCGTGTCCCGTGGGCTCCTCGGCGCAGGTTTTACGATAGCGGTAGAGGAAGCTGATATGACAACAGCTTTCAAACATGAAGAGGCTGCTGCCAAGGGGAAGGGAATAATCTGTTTTCTGTGTTTAAGAATTAATGGCTTAAACAGGAGCTAGGTCAGATCAGCAGCCGGGAACCTGAGGTCCGTGGACCCCTGGGGTTCTTTTGAAAGCTCTCTGGTCTGTCTGTCTGGACGTATTAGCAGACATTAGGGTTCTCCCATTAAGTGTAACTCTTCATACCATGAAACTTTTCATATGTAGATGTTGGCTGGCATTTTCAGGAACAAGGTTGAACATACAGTGACAAGTTCCTGAGCAACCTGGTCTAATCAGACCTGCTTTGAGCAGGGGGTTGGGCTAGATGACCGCTGGAGGTCCCTTCCACCCTAAATTATTCTGTGATTCTACAATTCTTCTAAAATTGTCTCTTTTCTCTCAGTAAGTACAGGTGGTCCATCTCTGAGAGCTCCTAAAAGCACATTGATCATTTGCAGTTTGGAGGCTTTTCTGTAATAGCTCTGTGTTTGTTAGAGAAGACAAGCGCCAGGATGTTTATTGAGTTACTGCCTAGTGGAAAAGGGTCTTGCAGGTTCTCCATTCCGCTGGGAGCCCACAGCCCTGTGCCACTGCACCAGCTAGGGCTCTGGTTCCACACAGGCTCTCCGAAGATCTGCTCACGTTCTCAAAGCCCTCAGCAAAGACGAGAACTCTCAGACAGTCGGAATACAGGAGAGTGATGGATTGGATTAAATCGGGGGTTGACTTAATCGTGGCCTTTTTAAACAAGATGCAGAAACACTCCTCTGCAGGCAGTTGCAAGGCAGCCTGTCCTCTGCCAAATGTTCTTTCTAGTTCTCTCATTAAAAAAACCCGGCCCTGGCTTACGAGCACGAGGCGCGCACAGCAACGCCCTCCAAGGCCTGTCACTTTTATGGGAGGCACCATCTTGTAGCTGTGCCTTTTTCAGGGCAGCGCATTTCTGTCCTCGCAATGTAAACATTTACATATTCAGGGCTGTAGACCCCTTCTTCAGAACCTGAGGGTGCAGTTTCTGGGGCAGTTTAAACCAAGATAACTGACCATGCTGAAGGGGAGCGTTCCATCCCTCCCATCTTCCCTTCCTAGCCTTGGAATGTGCTCTGGCCCCTCCCTCGTACCAGCACTGGTGCTCCGTCAGCTGCACCCTGATCCAGACCAGAGAGGCAGCCTAGCTGAGAACCGGCATGGGGTGATGGCACATGGGAGGTGACAGGACATCCCCTTACCTCTCCTTGGAAGTTATCCAGGCACATTCAATTAAACCCCAGTAAAACCACAGCATGACATTTGTCGAGGGGTGTGGGATGCTTGGTGTTCACTGCTCTGGGACGGAGGGGCGGCCAGGTGGACTCTGAACGGCTTTCAGTGCTCAAGGACTGGCGTTCCCGCTGTCAGGCAGCGTGAAGCCGTACATCATGTTAGCAAAGCAAGCGCTCGCTCCCACGTGCACTGCTGGGAGGCAATGGTTCCGCGGGAGACGTGCCAGCTCCGCGAGCATCCTGTGACCATATACCTGGCCGGGCAGGCAGGGGAGTGTGTGAAGCAGTAGCCTCACTCACAGGCTTCCGGGATGACAAATACTCCTTAAAGGAGTCCATTAAAGTAAAATAAACCCATCTTAACGTACGTATGGAACATATATAACAAAATATATGAAGCACATGTGTATATTTGCTGTATTTAAAACCTGAATTAGTGAGAACGGCATAGCATCTGCTTTGTGTGAGGAACACTGAGAGCTGCTCAGTGGGAGACGGCGTGCCTGGAGACAATGTGTTGTCCTCTGAAGTACGTCCATATTCGGAGCTAGGTGTGTATGATACCAGACAACAGAGTACTTGTTCTCACAGAGATGTGATCCGGCTGCTCTGTGGGGCCATAGGAGCGTGCGCTTTTTGCTGCTCGAGACTAACCAGCCTTTCTAGTCATGAAGACATGTGAGAAAGCTTTAGATTTTAGAGCTGACTGTCCTCTTACCATACTGCCAGGGTTTGCCCCGCCTCTGAGTTAAGTCCAACCTTTGAGGCAGCTGTACTCAACTGAGTCCACACAGCTCATTCTCCGTTCGTGAAGTCCTGGCTCCAGCCCACGGATGACAATCAGCTTTGCATGTCTACGTGGACAGGAAAGATGTACCTAGGAAATCTGCAATGACTGAGGTGTCACTCCTGAACACCTCTGAGGGAAGGCCATGCTGGCTCAGCGCTGATCATGGTAGGCTCAGCTCAGCATGATGCTGTGTTTGTGTGGCAGTTGTCTTCTTTTTACTCCTGGGGTTTCCTGGCCTGAGTGGTGCAGATCACCTGCCCCGCTAACAAGTGGCGCCACGCAGCGATCTGCAGAACACTTGCTGGAGTAGCGGTGAGCACACCCTCAAATAGCCCCTCTTTATGACCTGAGCTGAAATCTGCAGCAGAAGAGATGAGGACAGGTCAAGAACAGCCCTTTGTGTCCTGCTCACAGCCTGTCTGTGCAGTGGAGGCTGTCAGTAACCCCAAGTACATTGCAGCGTGTTCCATGATTTTAGAATTGCAGGGGAGTGATGGAACAACACTTGGTAAAATCACTGCGACAAAGAAACCGGTTTGGGGGGTGAACAATGTCATGATGTGCTGGTGTGGAGAGAGATGATAGCTGCACTGCAAGAAGGGAGAACACAGTGCGGAGAGAAGAATGGTGATGCTCAGCTGATCTTGTCTTGGTTTGGGCATCACGTTTCAGGATTCCTGCAGTGCTCAGTAACTGGTGAAGCTGGTGCCGGTGGCCATGGCTTCACCAGCACTGGAAGAGCATATTCGACTGGTTATAGTGCTCTCTGGGAGACTCTCCTGTGGAGACCCCTGAAGGTAACAGGCTCTGGGCTCGAGAGAGAGAGAGACTGTTCAAATAGGTCATCTGGAACTAATGGGTCCGTGCCTTTGATTGGTCTGTGCTTTTCCATGTACCTTCTGTGTCACCTTTTTAGGTGAGGTCTGACTGCGCTGTAATTGTTTCCACAAGACAACAAAAGTTGCTATTTAACCCAAAAGTTAGTCCGATATACCCTCCCTGGCAAATGAGCTTGACTAATTACTGCATTTTAACAGTAAAAAAGAATCTGTCTCAATTACATTTCAGAGGATGAAAATCTACCACCTTGTCTAAGTGCGGTAAGAACAGCTGGCCAGGTGAGGTTTCTCTCTGCACCCACAATGGAATCTGTCTTCAGCAGCCCCGGGTAGTTCTTAGCCCATTTATTGCTGTACTAATTAAAGATGGCCCTTCCAAGGGACTTAATTGAGGAGGGGAAGGAGACAGCAGCGATGCTCTCTCTCCTGCCTCTGTGCGGATCCCCTGCTCCTCATCTCACAGCCGCTGCTTTGCCCTGGGAGGATGGCAGTCACTCCCATGACTCTCCAAGGAGTGGAATTGTGATGACTGGGGTTTTTCAGGCAGGTCCAAGTCGTGCTGGCCGCAAACAGAGGGAGTTGCAAAGGATCGTGAATGCCCAGGCCACCTGGGAGCTTCAGCTGAGCCACCAAACTTGAAATTGTGGGAACAGCTGTAGGGATCAGCTTTGACATGAGCAAAGGTATCAGCTCACCCTGCATTAGAAATAGTTTCTGGGCCTTGGGCTGGCTGTTCAAAAATGAAAAATCATCTGGAGGGTCTTTCACCTCTGCTAGTACTATAACAGCAATGTCCCCTGGAAGCGCTATGTCAGACGTCGGTATTCTGTTGAAAACGAGACCCGTCCTTTTCGCGTAGGGCCAGGCTCACGCCCTTACTGACAGCTGCCGTTTCCCCCAGTGCCTGCCAGCAAACAGTGTTCCTGTCCTCATGGGCTACAGTCTATCTGTTCCTCCTGTCCAGCCGCTGAAAGTCATAGCTGACCCTTGTGAATGCGCTGTGTCTGTGGTGGAGTTGCTGCTTCTCTCCAAACCTGAGCCAGGCTGGAGACCTAGGGCCCGTCCAGGGGGTGGTTTGGAGCAGGGAAGCCGTCGCCTGGGGTATCTGTGCCTTCTCTTTCGGGGAGGGGAGGAAAGGGCTCTGCAGAGAGAGGAAAGTCTGTCTGACTCACAGACTGTAAATGTGTTCAAAATGGAAGAGTAGATGCAGAGAAAAAACAAAGAGGGAAGTGCCTTGAACTCTTTGAAAGTTCCTGAACTTCCTATTAATAGATCTCTGTTTAAAATAATGTGAAAAATTAAATCTCTCTGAGGCACTGAATTGTGTGCGTTCCCACGAGCGCTCAGCACGTGTCTGCCCTCCACGTCTCTCCTCACGCAGCATCCCTCCCACACTGGCTCCAGGTTCCATTGCAGCAGGAACTCGGTGGGTCCTGCAGCATCTCAGCTTTGGAGATTCATAGCTGGCTCGGCGATTTTATAAAACATTTGCGTTCTCCATACTTTATTAGTCACTGACAGACTCATTGTTTATAACATACTTCTCAGCAAGCTGTTTGCAACTCATCGCCCTGCTTGCTTTATGGTCTATAAATATTTAATTCTTTAATAAACTGCTTATATGTAATATCAAATGACTGATGTACTTCTCTCCCCTCTTCAGCACTGCTACTATTTGCAAAACAATTCTTTTGCTTTTTTGAATAGCAATATGTTCTATAAATGCTCGAATTTCCTTTTTCTAAATAGCAATTTCTTCAGGGTATTTGGTAAATTGACAAGCAGAGGAATGGTTCCTGTAGTGCTGGAAGAGCCGCCCCTTCCTAAGGCCTCCTTGGGGAGATTCACGTCCAAATGGTCACAGACTTTGTAATCAGAAAATGTTTGGGACTCCGGACGTGATATTTCACACCTCTGCACGTCCAAAACTGGCAGCAGCCTGTACGGCCAGAACACTGTGTGAGAGCATGTTTGGAGCTGCGCAGAGCCGGCATCGCTGCCTTTGGGTACGGGTATCCTAG
>NW_010407284.1:375-6270 GCF_000710305.1 Buceros rhinoceros silvestris | reverse complement strand
GTATATCGGTCCCTCGACCCTTAACAATGTGTGTGTGTTTGGGTATGCTCACACACATGCATATGTCTATGTGTAATATAAAAAAGCCCACATCAAAGGAATACTCAGGTTGCAATTTCAGATACTGAGAAATTAGAAAATGCTAGAATGAAAACTGCCACTGCACCATCCTTGCCCCTCTTATCCAGCAGTAAGAAAGAGTACAATAGGCACTTTTTCACTTTTTTAGGTGCTATTTCTGCAGCTCCCAAAGCATCACAATGCTCTACATGGACACAAACACACGTATAGATATTCCACTCATGCAGATACCAACTCCTAATGCAGTCAGCCTCTCGAAGACACACGTGAGCACCCACATGACACACCTGTTATCATTATTATTGACCCACCTTATACTTTCATCTGTCACTCCACATTCATACTCTTATTTGAACAGGTGTTTCCACCTTGTGTTTCAAACATGGATAGCCATGTAGAATACAGGAATTAGGAGAGGACATTATTCCTCCATCAAGTTTCCTTCTCTCTTTCTACCTATCCTTTGATCATCAACCCAGTTCATAGCTCAGCGCTGAAATTCCTCTTTTGACATAGATGTATATATTACAAAAATCACAGGAGTGAAGCAGTCAGCCTGGGTGATGGGCTTATAGCATTCTAATATATGAAGTGCTCTGTCCTCGAGGCAGCTCCAATGTTACAGTGCTGAGTGCTATAGGAACCCCTAAGAAGACTTTCCAACAACCACCTAATGCCATGATGCATTCAGTGATGAGACTGTGATCCACAGTCTCCTGGGACTCTTCCATCCTGGCAAACCAACCTCACACCACCAGGGTTATTGGGCAGTGGTGTTGCCTCTCAGTGATGGATCAAATAAAAACAGCATCAATGAAAACCTGACTTGTGATACAAGTAGGAATTAAGTTTTGACAAATGTGAACAAACAAGATTGCAGGATATCTCGGACTAGAACAGGCCTCAGAAGGTCTATAGCCCAACCTGCTGCTCAAAGCATGGTCACCTGTGAGCTCAGACCAAATTGCCCAAGGATTTATCCAGACAGCTCCTGACAAGCTTCAAAGCTGAGATAGTACAGCCTTTCTAAGCAGCCTATTCCAGTGCCAGACTGGCCTCATGTGAAGAAGATGTACCTTACATGCAGCCAGAACCTCTTGTTACAATTTATGCTCCTTGTCTCTTGTCCTCCTGCCATGCACTGCTTTGAAGAGTCTGGTTCCATTTTCTTGATACCTCCCCCACAGATACTCTTGGGATGCTGTTAGGTGACCCCAAAGCCATCCCTCCTCCAGACCAAAGTAGCTCCTTTCTTCAGCTTCTCCTCACAGGGGAGCCTCTCCAGCCTTGCGGCCTTCTGCTGAACTCACGCCACTTTATCAGGGTTTTTGTACTGCGGGACCCAGCAGTGGATGCAGTATCTAGATGTGGTCTAACAGTGCCGAGTAGATCTGAATTAGACTTTTCAGAGAAGTTATATAACAAAGATTGCAAATGTTTTCACTTATGCTCACTGGTTCACAAAAGAAACTGTAAGCTGTGTAGGTGTAATGTGTTACCTGGAACTGAGTTTGCCCTGAACCCTGAGATTATAATCACATTGTGGCAACTAGCACCAGAGACTCTGCAGCTTGTCTCTTCTGCAGCCCAACTCCTGATTCATAAAGCTGTGTGAACCTTAACTTAAAACTAACTAGTGGTGGTCCTCAGAGAAATGTAGCTGTTACAGCACAACATAGAGCTCGGGCTTGACCCTGTGCTACTTACTGTCTTGGGTAATGGGTAATCTGAGATAGATGTTGCTGCAAGTGTACCCAATCCAGCTGAGTCAAGACAATGTCATGTTGATATATTCCATTTTCATGATGGGAAGCATTTGCAAATGAGGCAGTACTTTACCAGGACTGTTAAAAGGCAAACAAAGTTGAAGAGAAGTACTGTAACTTCTGCATTTTAATAATATTGTCCTGGCTGGAAGTCTGTGCACTGAGAAGAAATAGTTTGGATGCTAATGTGATTCTGTATAATACAAGCCTCTAAAATAACCTTTATGTAAGTGATACCACATTTTTGAAAGTGAAGGATAGCATTGCAAAATGAGAGACCTAAAATTAGGTGTAATGCTTAATGAATAATGGATTTCTGAAAATTCTTATTAGAGAGTATCTGTGGAATGCACAAAACTGCATTCCTTACATTTTGATAGGATAAAAAAAAAAATCAGTCCATCTTCGATTCTTCAAGCAACTTAACTTTTTGAATAACACTCCAGAAATCAAATAAAAAGGGAATAACCAACTCCTTTATTAGCATTTCCACCGCAGTATTATTTCTTGTGGTTATCAGCGGTCCATAAAAACACATGGGAAAAGAATAAAACTTTCAATTGATAGAAGAAAAGTAATCCAGGTATGGCTATATCTGTCAAAGCTAACTGACATTTTCTGTCTCTCATCCCTAAAGCAGCACATTTCAGTTCCAATCCGGACTTCCCATTGTAATGTATGTATAGCCAGCATACTTGTTTCATTAGATTTCAGTCAAGCAGCAACCAAATATTCATCTCAAAAAACCACAGGAAAAGTATATCAACTTCAGTAATCACCCAAGTCCATTAACGGTTAATTCATGGAAGAGTATGCTACAATCGTTTCAGAATAACCACTGTATGCTCCATTATTTTTTGGCAATTAAGCTGGAGATAAGTGTAACCAGGCTTCCTGGTACAATCACTTTATTCAGGGAAAGGACAGATGATGAGAAGGGCTCTTAAACTAAACAGAATTGAACAAGCCCTCTTCTGGTTACCACCACCAGTGTTGCAGTTCATGGTCATTCTCTTAAGAAAGTGCTAATATTTTCTGCTGTGTTTTCTACTTGGCTGTGAATTTCTTTTTCAAAATTCTCCTGATAGTATCACACCACATTAACTAAATAGTACGGCTTAATATTGTAATCCACTAAGCATCATAAAGGCAAAAAAAAAATTGGCCTACGTATAGAAAAACCTGTTTCTATATATATTTATGTGTGCATGTGAGTATATATATACATAAAGAAGAAACCCTGATTTTGTTAGCATTTGTTATGTATATTTTTAATTATTTAGCCATCTAGGAGCTTCACAGATCTCTCTCTGCTGCACAGCATGAGCATGAGGTTTATGGAATGAAGGACACAGCTTGCTGGTAGCTGTTTCCTGTGCACACGTGTCTAACACCAAAGGCACCGCAGAGGTAAAATGACCCAGTAGTACAGAAGGTCACACAGAGCATTCCCATTGCACTGTATTGAGGACAGAGATGCAGAGACAAGCTTATCATTTGACTGTTTTCAGATGAATTCATCCTATCAACAGCAATGTTGAAGGTAAATTTTAACTGAATGTGATACATGTATAGAAGACTGTGAGAGCAGGAAGAGAAATGTTTTGGTGTTCTATAAATGACAAATGTGACAGATACTGTAATTTAGGAAAAAGGTCTAATTACTATATACTAGTTTAGATTTTTACCCTGACTGGAAAAAGTAGAAGTGAAGCAGCAGAAATAAGATCGATACTGCCATAACTAAGTCCAAGAATCCAGCCAATAATAGTGCTTAAATAAAAATCCCCATCTGGACAGCAGGGCTGGCACTATCTGACTAAAAGGTTACTGGGGCTAAAGTCAGCCTAGTTCTGCACAGCCTCCCTGCTTGCGACATCGGTGCATAACCGCAGTCAGGAACTACTGCCTGACCCTGGGAGGAAAGGAGAGTATTAGATAAGAAGGGGAATGAGAGACAGAGTTTTCTGAAGATGGCAGGGGAAACTTTGCTGATCATACTTACTAATGCTAGATCTTTTTGGCAGAAAGAACAAGCATCACAGCTATTGCACAGATGGGTGGGGTACCCATGCAACATGGAGGCTGCTCAGAGACCAGACAGGCCAAGGAGAGGGATCAGCTAGCAAGATCATATTCCTAGGCAATGACACAAAGAGTAGAGTTGGTGGGACTCTCATTGAGAGGACCAGGAGAGCACTTATTAGCTGCAACTCATTAACCGAAGGCTCATCCCAGTCCTCTGAAGAGTTCAGCCTTTTAATCCCACTACAAGCCACTTTTATGATAGATGCCAGGAAGAAATCAAGGAATTCAACGGCAAGACTGAGGTCTGCGTGTGCATAAATGAGGAAAGATTTCTGTGTGATGAGCCGAACTCAACATTCATAAGCATAGCACTGGGCGGAAGGATCTTTGGGCTGCTTCCAGGTTTGACACTTTTCCAAGACACAAGATGTAAACACTGGTTTTCATTTATGAGATTGGTCATTTGCAATATAGGGTCTGATAAAATGCATCATAAAGTGAACCGAGTATGCTCAGAATGATATTAACAGGAACGTGATCTATTGCATCCTGTTCGATAAATGAGGGGCAAGCTCACTGGCTAAATGACAGCTTCTTCAATCCAGGTATCATCTCACCATCTCTTTTTACTATCATTATTTTTCAAAATGGCATGTTGATGACTTCAGTCTATGGGATGTGCTACTGAGATAACAGCCATGAATTTCAGTGAAAAGGGTAGGTCCTCAATATCTTTGAAAACTGTGTCTGTGATAGTTGCTTTCATCTTAAACATGAATCATGTCAGGTGTGGCTTGGGAGAGGCTTTGAAGGAAGATGGGTGGAATAAAGTCTGTAGCAGTTGTCTTTTGGTGGGTATTAGAAGAAGCAAGTGACTTTGCAAATCCTTGTTCCTTCTGTGACGTTAGCACCGGAGCATGTGCTTTTCTCTGCTGTTTCAGCCACGAATTATGCCAAGAACAACAGAAAACTGTGTAATCCTCAAATCTGTTGTTGTTAAATAATTGATCGTTTTGCTGCCACCATGAGGACACCTTTAGAAACAATGCTTGCATGGCAGCGAGTGTTGGGCTGTGGGAGATCTCCGAAGCATGTTAATTAAAATTACTAATTTAAAAAATGTATTTTGGCAGTTGAAGATAAATAAATGCATGAGAGATTTGTTTCCCGAGTTCCTATGGTCTGAAATTACAGATGGCAGCTCTTCTGTAAAGGGTGAGAGAATTCATTTAGATTAAATTATCCTTTCATTTCCTTTTCTAAAACATCAGAAAACCTCCCTAACTGACATTTTTGCCTTTGTGTCAGGGATAGCATTAAGAATAATTTTCTGTGATTGTCTCTTCGACAAGCAGAGAACTCATTTTAATCGATACATCGTAAGCTGTTATTACAGCTATTTTCTATCTTAATTCAGCCTGCCCTTCATAATTATGTGGTTTTTTCCTGTTTTTTTAAAGCTCTGGATGGTGGCAGATTTCCACCACCTAGTGGAAAAAGTCTGTATTGTCTCCTGAGAAGCTCTCAGATTTTTTCTCTAGTGCCTGTTTTAAACCTTCCCATTGCAAGCTCCCTTCTACCAGCGCTTATTACCAAAGTAATTTACTTTTTTTCCATGCACTGGTGAACGATTCCAGGTGTATAGAGCTCTCCTCGAAGGTGTTAGACATTACATATTCCACAAACCACGTGTCTCACTACGTAGGAATTGTATGTGTTTTCAAATCAGCAATTTGTAATTCAAAAGGAAAACTGAAAAGCTTAAAAAAATGGAGCAAGATCTGCCACTGAAGGTCACTGCTCTCCTGCTGTCCACCTGCTTCATGGGGAGCCCTGATCCCCACTCGGGCACACACTCCAGTGCAAACTATGCCAAAATGCACCGCACTCATTCAGGCAATGTTCTGAGCCAGGATGCACTGTACTATGGGTGCCAAGGCTGCAATGTCAAATAAAGTCCAGGGAAAGGAGAACGTTAACGAACGGCAGATACAAACAGTGCCGTTATCACTTCTTCCTA
>NW_010407284.1:0-248 GCF_000710305.1 Buceros rhinoceros silvestris | reverse complement strand
GCTGCCACAAAAGTCTTTACCTCTCCCTTCCCAGCCGTTCCAAAGTGAGCAAGGTGCCTCCTTTGGCCTCAGAAGAGAAGAAACTACTATTCAGATCCAGTTTTGAATATGAATTGCCAAAGGTAAGAGCAACAGGGTTAGGAGGCTCTCGTCCTTTCACATTATCCGTGTAGAATAATGACTCTTGAGAAAAATCCTGTGTCTGTTGAACCCAGTAGGACTTTTCCTATTGTTTTCTCCGGGGAGGC
>NW_010407283.1:397-10622 GCF_000710305.1 Buceros rhinoceros silvestris | reverse complement strand
CTGTTGAAAAAATTAAAAAAGATTGAGAAATTTCAGTGGAAAATCAATTGCAAATGTAAGGAAAAGCATTTGACTTGAAAACATGCACGTTCCTACTATGTTCTAAAGAAAATACACTGTTGAAAAAATTAAAAAAGATTGAGAAATATCAGTGGAAAAATCAATTGCAAGTGTAAGGAAAAGCATTTGACTTGAAAACAAAAGAAGGAAAGAGCGTCCACATTTGACTGTCAAACAGGACAGAACTAGTGACAGTATTTCACAGAACTCCAGTTATGAATTTGCATCATATTTGTGTTCAAAAATTTCTACCATATTTTAAATATAAACTACCATGATGGTCATAAGCAAGCACTATATAGATTCATTCAAGTGTGGGAAAAAGAAGAGTGTGGGAAACTACAAATGGGATAATGAAACTTGTGCTGACCTTTGTTCGAAGTTCCCAAGAGTAAATACAAAGCAAATTGTAGCTCACATTCTGACAAGTTTTTATGATGCCCTACATTTGATCTGTGAACTTGTCTGTACTCAGTAACAGTAGAAAAGAGTGAGGATATGATTCTTCTTTAATTCTTCACTAATTCTAAGAAAAAACTAACTTCAGAGGAAGCTGGTTTTTTCACCAGTGAATGCTCAAGAGTTTTGGGGGTTTCATTTTTTTTTCCCCGCCCCCCTCTTTTTTTCCTTTTTTGGTTGGGATTTTCGACAGAATATTGAAGCAAACTAAACAAAGCTGAAAGGAAAAAACTGTGGTCCTTTTCACACACACAAAAAAAGGGCCTCCATAATTCTGTTCGTCAGAAGGGTTGTGTATCATCTTCTGACTATATGATTTTATATGTGTTAACAATGTTTAATAATTATTCTTCCTGACTTTGCATTTGTTAAAGTAGCATTTCTCAAAGAAGTATATGTGCTGTTTACCTTGAAATTAATTTCTTTCCTAAAAATACTGCAATTTTTGTATTCTATTACTTCAACTCTAAAAAACCTCACATCACAAATATTCTCAGACACTGGAAATGTAAAGGCATAAAACAAAAAAGCCACTGCCACAGCCCTGCAAAGCCACTCATCTGTGTACAGAGCTTCCAGGAGTAGCGCTGATGATTTAAAAACCTTGAACTGCTGCCAGACATGCAAGACATGAAATCAGTTTATTGCTGCACGGTGAGATTTTCTGGAGAAAGGTCCAACCCTTCCGATGCTTTTATAGGCAGCTAATATAGACTGTACAACACAAAAGAAACACAGAATGTGGCTAATGTAGATACAAGTGGAAAAGTTTTTCTAAGAATTAAGGGTATATAAATAAATACTTCAAAGAGAAATGACTAAGTTCTTCCCAGAATTAGAAAGAACACGGAGGTTTAGATTTCCCCACAGACAGAAACAGGATTTCTACATTATCTTTCTTGTATTGTGGTAATTTACTACTGCTTGAAACAAAGTTTTTGCCATCATTTACCATTTGAGACAGCTCTTTTCTTCTCTAAACCTGGAGAATAAACCCTTTGAAACTTTTTCTTCACCAGACGTGAAAGACACCATCTTTTCAGTCACATCATCCTATTCCATTGTGGAAGGCTATTTTCATAACACTGTCTATACTTTTCCCCAAGCATTTCCAAGAACACGCTCCTCCTCCTGGCTCTGCATGCTTAGAAGTGAATGAATGAGCCAAAGGTGCACCGAAACCCCTAACTGGTCAGATTCTTCAGATAAGGACCTATAGTTCTATTACTACTTTTCCAAAACCTTTTCATAGTGAGGATTCTAAAACAGGGCAATGATGTTTGTCACTTTATCAAAAAACAGGAGGAGAGCCTTTCTATGGGATGCTGGCATCCTACAAATACCAGCATAAACAGGGATAGTGTCTCAGGTGGACAAAGTGTCATTATTTCCATTTACTTTAGCCTGGTTAGCTGGCGACTTGGATTCACCTTGTGACAGTTCCCTAAAGAAATGAAGTTTCTCACAGAGATTTCCTCCCAACTCCTATTCTATGAATTTCACTGTTTAATAATATGGTCATGCCCAAGAAAGCTTTTTACATCATGATTTTTTACAATTATGTATTTGCTATCCAAGTAAAAAAATGGAACAAGTGTTTTCTTACTAACTGCCCAGTTTTCACCTAAGCTTTTAAACAATTTTACAGTCGATTATTTTAAAACAGTACAATCTCACAAGCCCACAATAAAAAGGATTTTTCTAATCCTAAAAAAACCCCAGAAAACAACCAGAACACCCTCTCCTAAAGCATATTAGCTTTTATAAATTGTAAAGAACTCCCACCCCCTCTAGTGACGAACAATCAGAAAACAAGCACAGTTTTACAACGTAACACTGCGCAGTTTGATGCGGCTTCCATCCAAATAAAACTCCTTTAGAAATATTTAGAATGAAATCGCTTAGATTGAATGATTTTTTTCTGATTTCTTTGCAACATCAGAAAAGGTATTACATGAAGAAAAGCACCATAGCACAGTTACAGTACTCTGTTCCTGCTTCTTTTCTACGTAAGCATTATTTGGCTTCCTTTAGTCATGATTCTCTCTGCCTTAACTTTGATAGAAAGGGAGCGATCAGAAAAAATTGCACAAAACAATGACAAGAAAAGTTTACCAGTTGGTATGAATTCCTTCTACCTCTGTCACTTAAGGACTGCTTGTAGGCCGTTATACCTCAAGCAGAAGATAAAAAAACCCACCACTGGCTTTATGCCATTTAGGAATTCTTTCATGCCTGGGATGTGCTCAGGAATAACCTAAATATCTCATGGATATAAAAAGCAATTTTGGTATTAACTTCTTATTCCAGTGGTGCATAACAAACATAGCTTTCAGGGCCACCATAACATCAGCAACGTCTCTTTAATCAGAACACTTTTGGAAGAAATTCTTCATGACAATGTTCTGCAGAAGGGGCTAAATACGGAGGAACATACGTGGCCCGTTACAATTTGACCTGGCCTGACATATCTCTGTATCTGCATGTATCTAGATACACACATGAAACTATTCACAGACTTTTATCTCAGAAATTACATTTCAACAGTGAACACAATACCAGCTTATACTACACTGACTTACTGATTCTACCAAAGGATAAATTCAGTGCCTGTATACTACTAGTATATTGGGAAACCACCACAATTTTCTTTCACTGTTGTTAATGGAAATTTTCCAGATACCTATTTAAGGGTATGAGAAAACTAATGACTTTCAGAACTAAGGGAGGATCCCAAGCAGAGGGTAAATTATCATGGTTCAAAAGGACTAGATAGACTCTTCCTTCCTATATAATTTCTAACCCAGGATTTTACCCTCAGATAGGCAAAATACACTGTAAGTGTTTTGACTATGTAATCCCTATGCAATGTAAACTCATCCAGCTTATTGTTCATTCCTTCTTTCTTGTTGCTTGGATTTGAAAATCATCACAGTAGGGCACACCTGCCAGTCCAAATTACTCACAGCCCACCTCTCACCCCTTGACATTTAGCTCTTAGCTGAGGGGAGCTGTTATCCAGTAGCATCTCAGTAGTAGTAGTAGTATTCTGACTATCTCTTGGTATGGTGTTCCTTCTTCAGCTGATAATCCTAGCAGCAGGCTCATCCTTGTCTCAGCAAGTGTCACAATTCTAGAACAAATCTTGGAAGTGGTTTGTTCCTGCTATGCAAACTGAAGCAGCATTTGAGGTCCAGGACATGATGGTTCAAACTAATAAGCCTTCTACTGAGCATAACTGTGAAAAAGCCTATTACTTCCAACATGCACAGCAACATTTAAAGTGCCTGTGCAAACGGCTTTCTGAAAATTTTCAAGGTACAAATGCTCTGAACTACTGCCTTATTCACTGACAGTATTCCAAAGTTATCAATACAAACCTTCATAAAGATCAGTCCATGAGAAAAGCTTTCTCATTTCCCAAAATGGATAATTAGGCAAGTGCAGAGTCATCAGATGCATTTGAAAACCTTTTTTTCTTCAGAGCATCTTCAATACCACCAGTTTGCATGTATACAGAGTTTCACTGGAGAGTACAGACATGTGTTATTAAGCAATACAAAGCTTTGAATAGTCTTAAGAATCAGTCTTCTGGAATATCAGAACTAGAAGTGTTTAATGCCATTTCTATGAACTACAGATAGACAAAGATCAAAAGATTCAGAGTAATAAAGATGATCAGTTGTACATTCAAACAGCTCACCTGCTCAGCTCAGACCTTACCTAAAGCAAATTACTGGATCTCAGCAGTTCAACTCAAATTAGTCCATTGACTGTATTTGCTCAAAAGACTGAGCACTCAAAAAAAGATACAGTGATTGCAGAAGAACAACAATACCAGTCATATTTCTTGGGGAACCACAAGCTCCAAGTATCTCTTGTTTGAGTGGGCCATCTGTGCTGAATGAGCAGTTTAAATGCCAGCTGAGTAAAAGGTTTCCCTCAGCCTCAGCTCTTCTTTCTCTAGTTTCATATGCCTAGTTCTGGGCATTTCCCCACTGACACTTTTATCTTTTGATCTATCAGCGAGTGTAGGTTTTTCAGCACCCAACTGGATTTTAGCTATAAGAGGGATGCCGAGTATGACTTATGGATTGCCACAATGATGAATATCTCAGGTTGAAATCTTTGGCCAAGCTTAAAGAGATGTATAATGATCTGGCCATACTCTTGCTAAAACCATAAGTCTCATTTAATTTTTTCATGCAATAGCCTGTCTTCCACTCCACTACCTGCCCTTGTTCCTACCTTTAGCCATGCTTGTCACTACCATAGGTACATACCCACTCATTCTGTCTATGCAGGCATGAGCTCTGCCATGTCATGTGGTCACATATCTCTTTTCCAGCTGGTAATAATATTTCACTGTGACCACTCCACTTCCTCTCCCTCTTCTACTGCCCAATAAAACACTGACAAACTTCACTGATGTACTGTAAAAGCAGACATTTACACATGCATAAATGAAGCCTGCAGTAGTGACACAGGCTATAATATAAAGTGAAACTTTTCTAGCACTTTTCCTCACAAGTAAAACAGAGGAGAGTGACAGGATCATAGAAGGATGCTGAGTAGGATCCAGCTGTTTATGTTTACAACAGCAACTCTATAGTGGAACAGCAACAGTTAACTCGTCATGCTGGCCTATTTCTCATAGGTTGGGTCTGAAAGCTCAATTAAGTTTTATTGCTACCTTTATTCTCAGGGCTGTGACCTAAAGTAATGCTCAACGCCAGCAGTCTTTAGGAACAACCTCTGACCCAAACTGATGCCACCCCTTGGCTAAGATGAAAAGCTTTTCCATGGTTTCTGAGCTTCAGTTGTTGTGAATGCACCGTTTCTTGTTCTTGGTGACCCCTGCTAGACATAGTGGCAGACTAGGAACTCTGAAGTTTGTGTCTGAGTTGTGACACAGTCCTATTTACTCATCTACCACATCTCTTCACAAGACTTTCCTATCTGCTTATTGTTTCCATCCACACAGACCTCCAAAGTGGCAGGGCACTGGCACTGGATGCTGAATCTATACTTCCGGATGGCTAGAGCTCAAGTGCTGGTTTCATTTTCCAAGTTATCTAGTGATCTCAAGAGTGGAAGCAAAGCATTTTAAGGCCCTTCTGAAAGTATATTAAGCTCTAGGCATAGCCACTGAAAGTATGAACACAAAGATAACAAGTAAAGAGATGGGACAAATTGCAGTAAGACAGTTCACTGACACAGCGCTGCACTCACTGGCACTAGAACAAAGACCCCATTCCTCACTGCCCTGAAGACATGGGCTTAACCCTACTTCTGTAGTCCTCTACTCCCACCAGATATCTGTGTGTGTTATTTACAGTGTGCCCTAGAACTTCCAGGTAGAAGCAGTACATCATAGGAGAGCTTCAAGTGGTCCGTAGAGACAGGAGCTGGAACTCAGTGTGCGTGACCTGATTTGTTTTGTGCTGAGCAAAAGCCAGAGAATAGAACTAGTATAGTGTATTGGGAAGACTTGCCTGAAGCAGTAAACAACGTACCGTAAGCAGAAGACAAGCTGCAAATAGATTCAAATTTAGCACTAATGAACATGGTTCCAAAATACTATCAGTGCTGAAAACACAAAGCTCCTGTTAAGCTGATTTCACATTCTGGAATCACAGACAAGCAGAAAACGCACTGTTACCAAACACTAAGATGTCATGACCCTCAGTATTTCATTATATTGCTAACATACTGTTCATCATCTTAATCCTGATATACACCACACTGTATGTTAAAATGAGGGAATCTAGAACATCCTGTTTGTCAGCTGGCGGTGTAGAATTGTTTCTGTTCACATGAACTTCATTACCAATTCATTGTCACTTAATCCCGCTGCAGCTTTCCTTTCTACTGAACAAGGAATTATTCTTTTAAGCTACACAGCCCCACTCCAGGAGATGATACCACCTGTAAAAGGTTTTAAAGGGATACCTGTTCTTCGGCTGTAGTACTGTTAAACCAATCAACAACAGATAACCACCCTGTCCTGACACTGACACACATGCAGCGTGCAGTATTATTGCATTATAGTATTATTAGCTACACACTACCTTAGCAGAGCTCCACGAGCTTTTAACAAACCTGATGCTCTTCCTGTATTTGTACTTTGTGGAACACAAGCAGGCTCACAGCTTCCTGTGTGATGGTATTAACATATGTCTGGCTGTTGTTGGCAGCCGGAGTGAAGGGGAAGACTATTATGCCCTTTGACCCGAAAAAAGCAGTATAAAGTTTATCAGATCCTCTCCAGATATCACTGAAGGAAACGGGCTGGAAGAGTTGGCCCCACATAGGAAATATATATAAAAAAAACCTGTCAGTACTAATCTTTTTGTAATGTCATTAAAAACATTCTTTTGCAAATTGGAGTGCCTGCTAAATAATGTCACTTGTACAAACTGAAGTAAAAGTGGAGAGGAAGAATTATCTACCGCACATTAAACTTAGGTTCCTATCACTTGAAATGACTCAGTCGTCAGAAGTATCAAGCCTGCTTCGCTTTATGGTGCCAAAACAAATTCTTCATCGTGATTATTTCTCTGTTCCACTTCTGAAACAGACCTTTAAAGGTCACGTATTGTATAACAGATTATACACAACTTCTCCCACTAAACAGTTCACTTGGGGGGTTCGTTTATCTGCAAGGCTTTCTTAGATGAACTGTGGCAAAGTAAGACCATGGACTGGCCCCCAAAAAGAAACACACCTAACAAAAATATATTTGCAAGTTGTTAGGATAATACTTCCCTGCCAGATATTATAAGCAGCATTAACATATTAAGTTTTTAACAAGAATCACACTACTTTAAATCAGTGATTTACCTTGCACTATACAGCTACACAAGTTAAAAAGCAGCAAGGTAAAAAAAAAAAAAAAAAATCACTCAGACTTTAGATGAAGTTTGGAAAAAAAAATAAGCAAAGAAAACAGTGACAACAAACACAAGGTAGAAAAAATTGAGCAAAGATTCAGGAAACAATTTTTCCTTTTTATGCATTCACTTTGTGGCTATGACACCACCGGTTAAGAAGTAATTTTTCAGGGTCTCCACTGACTAAGTCATTTCAACAGGAGATGCATGCAAGGGGAAAAAGAAAAAATATAATCCATTTTCCTCACATTAGGGAACTGAAAGAAATAACCCCAAATCTGCTGTTGACAGATGAAGCATCAGCAACTGTAGCTGATCTGCCACAGATTGGTACCTGTGAGCTTTACTCAGAAACTACTGTTCACTCTGGGAGCTCACAAAAGTCAGTGTCTTACTGAAGAAAATTCAAATCCCAAACTATGATCATCACTTAATGATATTAGTCAAGCAGAAAGTACCTGATCAGAACTCCACTGTGTCACTACCAATATACACTCAGAGCGCTCAATGTGTATGGAGAGCCCTGAACTCCCTCCTTAGGGAGGATCAGTCTAAACAGACAAGACAGGGAAGAGACAGGAAACATTCCTGAAAGAAAACTGAGGCACTGCACGATTTTTCTTAGGATCAGGAAGTCTATCAAGGAAGCAGGGTCCTGCTCGGTTCTGGTCTACCACTAAACCACAAGATTATTCTACTTTTTAAGTCTTACAATACTTGGTTCTTTCTACCGCTAAGTTAGTATGTCTGACAGGAGATATATCTCCTACTTTCGCAGTCTGCCGGAGATCTCAGCAATCTAACCACTCATTTTGATTCCCAAAATCTTTGAACCTATGTTTCAGTCTTTTTTTTTGTTTTTTTCTTCCAAGAGCTTCTTTGGAATAAAATTTCTTACTGTCCTGCTCCACAATATTTCGAGGTTCCCAAGATAAAGCAGTAGTGAAACACAATTTGGAAACAGACATAATTAATTCTAGATCGAGGCAGGGAGCATCTGTCACACTTAACCAGAAACCCTCTTCTCCCCCCAAATGGGAAGGTCAGGACCTCACAGGGAGTTTCGAGGGGATTAAGGGGGAAAGGGAGGAGTGGTAGAGGCATTCTCCACCCTCTGCTGCCAGCAGCTGGCAGCACATGGAAAAGAAAATCTGGTTGGAGAACAAATGAATAAAGCATAAAATTTATAATTAGGATACTTACCTGAAAGAGGAAATATTTAAGATTACATCTGTCCTCATCTTGCTTGTATTTTGTTCAATGATGTTTAATATAGAGAGATTATCCAAAACAACATGCACACAGCCCAATACATAAACAAGCAAGATTGAAAAATCACCTTACTGCTCTCTGGCCCAATAAATCTTGACTTACAACAGCATGATTTCAACAAGAGGGTGGCACAGTTCCCTTTCCTCTATGATTTCACTTAAATTCACTTTAATTCTTAAATTTCAGCTTAAATTCTGGAAATCAGAGACTTCCCAAGTAGACAGAGAATGGAGATTTGACCTTTCAGAGAGGTGGGAACAGAAGTTTTCTTCAACAGTCCGCTTCAAAATTAAATTCAGAACTGAGCTCCAGCAATATTCAAAATTGCACCTCTTAAGGGCAAAATAATCCAGCATTACCTGGACAATTCATGACAACAGTTTAGAGAGATGCAGGCAGACAGGTGATGCTACCTATGTACCATAAAACCTAGGAGTTCAAGAAGCTTTTAAACACTAACATTAAAGACAAAGCTCTCATTACCCTAAAACACAATAAAACAAATTGAGAGGCACATGCTGTCTCAAAAATATCAGGCAAAAAAATCACTATTACACAACTATTAATACAGCTGGATCCTGCCACAGAGCGTGAGAGTTCTCAAACCAGGCATATGCTATTCATATCATCATGCAGGCAGATACCTGCACTGGGTGATCTGTTTGACGGTGAAGAAAACAGCATCGTTGTGCATTCTGACGCATTTCAAGAGGACAAAGCTTAAGAACACTTGTACTCTGAGGTTAGTAAACCAGACAGAACAAAAGGTGAACAAATACCAGACCAGCTCTAGAACACGAATAGTTCAAAAGGCAAAATGAGACATTCTCTGTCATGTCACGGACAGTTTGTCACTCCACATGGGAACAGTCTGTACAAAATCACACCCTGAGGCCTTTGCTTAAGAGGGTTTATCAACACACCACTCAAAACCAGACACTTCCACCGTCATGTCACGGACAGTTTGTCACTCCACATGGGAACAGTCTGTACAAAATCACACCCTGAGGCCTTTGCTTAAGAGGGTTTATCAACACACCACTCAAAACCAGACACTTCCACCCTTCCAGTTGGACTTGTCCACGTGAGTTGACTCAGGTCACGTTTGTGACCACTCGCCTGGGTACCATGTCACTGTATCAAGCCCCTGTGTAGTTACTGCCTTCCACACTATCAACAATTCTTTCTGACCCAGGCGTCAGGGTGCCCAGCTATTTCTTTTGTGGAAAAAAAACCTTTCCAACCTTGTTCTGAGCTCTGCACTGATCTGGATCACAGTCCTGCAGCTGTATCAGGTTTTCTTCATCAACACTCTTCCTCCACCGCCTGGCATGGGGCAGAATCCATTCAGAGGTAATACTCCAGTAAGGACTACACGAGGGACTTTAAGATTATTGAAAGTCTCGTCATCATCATGGCTTGGCTTCGCGGACGAAGATCTGGGAGTCTCGTAACTATCAACTATTTGAAGAATTGATTTAAAGTTAAGTGAAAAGAAACACGTTTTTGCAGTGTGGGGAGTGCAACGGTTCCCCCTAGCG
>NW_010407283.1:0-235 GCF_000710305.1 Buceros rhinoceros silvestris | reverse complement strand
CTCTGCTAAGTATTTTCAGCACTGCTTTGCCTTACAAAAAGCACGTCACGGACCACACGCATTTCAACTGCTTGAAAAAAAGAACGGAGGAGTGCCGCTTTTTCATCGCCAGAACTGGGGGCGGAGGCGGCTCTCTGCTTTCTGAAAGGGTGCTACCGACAAAGAGAACAGAAATACCTGCCGGAGACCCGGCGCCCTCACGGCTTCGCAAGGCGGGCGCCCGGCCCGCGCGGCC
>NW_010407282.1:0-20451 GCF_000710305.1 Buceros rhinoceros silvestris | reverse complement strand
TTACTGATTTACTATATTAATATTTAATATTCCATTATTTCAAGACACAGTTATCCTCTTCCTAGATGACAGTGGTTACTGCTGCAAACAGAGCCTTTGCAGTTAGTTGTAGCTAATTTATGCTCTCTAGTTTCATTCCCTCCTTAGGTTTGGATTGCTTCCCACAGGAACAGTAAAAGATGTTTAGCTTTACAACTCTCCTTGGCATGTCTCTCCTAAATTGCCAATCCTCTCAGTCTTTTGAACTCTTCTCCAAAGCCGAGTGAAATCCATTTCCTCATTTGAAGAGAACGCTTAATTGGATAAACAAGTGGCACACTGCCCCTGAAGCTTAGCTAGCAATAAAATAACAAACACGCCTTTCTTTCTCTGTGCAAGGAGAAACCTGTACTTTTCCAATCTATCCCTTTTTTCTGGCTGTTGGAACTAGGGTCCCATTTTGAAGAAAGAGCAGTATCGTCCTCTGTGCATTTTGATGCAAAAAAAGGCTATACGCACCTGCCATTTTTTGACAAGTGTCTGTTACCAAGGTGTAATTTAACTACGTTATACAAAGGTTCATCAAAAACTGGCAGCAAGTACTGAGCCACTCTGAACTGACATGGTGTAAAAACCTGTCAAGTGAAGAAACGCAGCTTCTCCCTTCAGTCGTGAGATATTAGGAAAAAGACAACAGCTGTTGCAAAATGTGTAGACAATGTGGTTGAAATGCTTTGGTGTCAACTATAGACATGGCTAATACTGTTTAATATAGATCAAAATCTAATGAGGCCCTTTGAGGCCAAAGAGTATCACAGGACATCCAGATTTCATGTGCAAAATAAAGCCAGGAAGAACTTCAAAACAAATCTTCTCATCTCATGGCAGCCACAGCAGCCAATTCTTGTTTTCTATACCACGCACAACAACTTTCAAGAGAAGGGCATCTCTATTAATGAATAGATACAGCAAAAATATTCGAGGTTGGTGAAAACCTGTTACACACCCTATGCCGTAAGAACACAGAAATGGCCAGACAGGATTAAAATAAAGATCTCTTCAACCCAGTAGCCTTCACCTGGCAGCAGACAAGAGCAGGTTCTTCTGGAAAGTAAGACCATTACAAGGATGAAAGGACCCAATCACTGACCTCCCGGTGTGTTCTGGTAGTCTTACAGACAGGCACTTCCCGTCAAGGAGTCAAAGGCTGCTTTCTCATTGCTTTGCTGGAGCTCTCCTCCATCAGTTGCTCAAGTATCACTTTACTACTCTGCCATCCAAGATATCTCATTGCCCACATCTTTACTGCCTTCTCAGGTCAGCTTAAGTGATAGATTATGTCTCACAGTTACTAATCCTACAATGTGATATTAATTTCTTTCAAACAGCACCTCATCTTAGTGATTCTTTTTTTTTACTTCATTGAATAACGTAACTTCTCTGCTACAGTCTTGTCTCCTTCAACCACTTCTTTTACTCTGAGTCACACACTTTTTAACAGCATCTCAGGAAGGCTTCCTGATTCTGAAGTCTTTGAAAAAGCTCCCAATTTGTGCACCTTAAGAAGTTTTTCTTTAAGACATTTTCTGCTCATGAGCCAAGTTTTTTTAGTGTCCTTAGCAGCTTGCATGTTAACTTCCACTTCCCACCCCTATCTGTACACAATCACTGTATTTGCAAGGACAAAATGTTGGTTTTCCTCTTACTTGCTTTTATTTCTTAGTCTCTTTATTCCCACTAGCTTTTGTGGTTTTCTTTTTTAAAGAATTAAGACAATAATAATGAATTTTCACTTACCTTGAGCTTCCAAGAAGATACTATTTTTAAAGTCCCATATAACTTAATTATTTTACCCCACCAGCTACTTCTTTTTAACCCTTCATCATTTTTAAGCTGTTTCCCTTTTAGAAGTTGAGCACACCCACAGGGGATGCACACTAGATCTGCAGGATTAGAAATCAGAACTGCAAGCTCCAGCTCAAGTTAATAGTTACAAAATATTGCTTCTAATTATAACAGATCTTAAGCCCTAGTCTTAGATCCAGTACCTTATATATATATTCAACACAGTGCTACACAATGTAAAGGTGTTTTTCACCCCAGCAGAAGGACCACTGACTGTTCCACTATGAAAATGAAGTGATAATAGACTGAAAAACACACCATTGTTTCCTTTTTTTAAATAATAAAAACAAATACAAATACTACTAATAAATATAATAATAAATACAATGCATGACTAAGACAAGCACAGTTTCCTTTGTTTGGTGCACCTTAACGAAGTAGAAAAACTGAGGAGGGCAAATACAATGTATTTAATACTGTTTGTAAAAACATTTAGAGATATAAATAATCTTCCTTGTCAGAACGGGACCACAGATTAAAGAAGTACTCACTGTGAGCTATTGTATTAATAGCTGAGTTGGCTAAAGAAGCTTATCTAGAAGAACGTACAAATGAAATACAGCAATCTGGATGGGTGTCCTACTTCAGCAGCTGGTGTATTATGTATGCCACGCTACTCAGTACACAAAGTGTGTGTGGGGAAATAACACACCAGTGATGCTGCAAAGAGCAGTTTCATAGCATTCACTGATTCCATACTCAATTTAAGATGCTGTTTACTAAGAAGTGAAGTAACTATGCTTACTTTAATCGCTACGGTAAAGCAGGTACTACACTTAAGACATGAAGTCCAGGCATCTGTGAGCACGATTCACTATGATTATTCACAAATCAAGTTTGGAAGTCCTTTCTTCCAAGACATTAAATTTTCCTTTTCATGAAAGAACAGCAGATTGGAAACCTGCATGCTCACCCTGGGGAGATCGCCAAATGCTTCTTGTGCCCTCTGTGAGGCAGGCTGCTGTGGTCCATTGGTTTATTTCTCCTTACTGTTTCACATTATACCACGCTCCAGCTAGTGTCAGCCACCTGCCAGCACACTGCGCTCCATTAGAAGTGTTTCTTTGTATGCCAGCTCTGCTAAACAAAAGGTATACTGCAAAAAGACTCTTTTCCACCCACATGAGATGGAATACTCAGCCCTACTCTTACTAAACGAGATTCTTCCAGTGTCATAATGATATGTAACACTTGAACTGTTCATCTCCGCTGTAGTCCAAAGCAGGAGGCACATATTACATTACCTTCAGATAGAGGTGGAGACCACAGGAACAACACAACATGTTTCGGCCTCCTTGCTTCTCCTTGGTGAAGCCCATTCTGAATACACCATGTTTCATAGCATGCAAGACCAGTTGTAGCAACCTCTTAACTCTGCCTAACCTCAGCTGCCTCCCGTCTGATGCTTCCCATGCCTGGCAAGCAGCAGGACCAAGCACCAGCATGAGGGCAAGGGAGCATTATGGTTCCTTGCTGCTCCACATGGCTGCAAACACAGATCCAGACATTTAAGTGGCTTCATGCAGCCCTCTCATACCTAAGTGCACCACAAGAACCAAGCATGAGATGTCTGTCGACGCTTGCTCAACCCTCTGGCCTTCATACAAACTTCAAAACTTACAGCCCAGTAGCATATTCATGCCCTGAGCAGGAAAGGCTCCATGCATGAAATGATACACAAAGGAGCAGTGAAGGACAGTGAGAGCTTCTATTCACTAAGCATTCTTCCTCCTGCCAGCAGGCAGAGTAGTGAGAGGTCACAGCAGTCACAATTTGAGATTATTTTAGAGTCAACAGCACCAAAATGAATTTTAACCTAAATATACTCAAGTCTGTAACTTCCCTATACAACATTATTATTTACATCTCAAGACACAGCCCCTGGAGGTCCCTGACAGTACTGACAGTACAATGAAAATGCTGCCTTTTAAAACTAGTTAACAGATTGTTTGGGACAAACCATGGTGTTCATGACCTAGCAAAGCTGATTATTTTTGGCTTATTAAAATATGTTATTACTAGAGAGTAACAGCTCTAGAGAACTGTGCAGACACAATTTTCTTCCACTTAAAGGACCTGAGGTAAAAAAAAAAAAAGCATAAATCTAGGAAATTATGTGCCAGGCTTGTTTGTTTTCAATTTAAGATGATGTTTCTGACTATAAACATTCCTGGATAACAATATTTCTCTGCCAACCTTCTAAATACAAATTTGACCCATTGTAGAATACAAGAATGATTTGCAACGAATAGATTACTACCACTGTGCAAATCATAAACAATAATTATGCAACATTGAAAACATCAAAGACACTAGAAATACTTGCATGGGTTCACTGCAATATCATACCTGTCATTCAACAGTGATGGAAATATAAATATAGCCCAGAAGAAAATTCTACTAGTTCAGCTGCCCCTGTGCCCACCCCCAAAGTAACAGGCATCTAATCAGGAACTAATTAAACAAAATTTTTGAGATGGGAACAGTTGTCTGGGATTTGTTGATAAACTACCTGGCATTCAGAAATATAAAACTGAAGATTTTTCTGCCAACACCCTTCCCCCCGCCCTCGTTAAAAAAAATCTGCAAACTTGAGATTAACTAAAACAATATCATGAACAAACAAAGAGAAATTTTTTCCATTAATTTCCGTAATTCAAAACCAAAAAATGTTCACTAGCTTTCATTTTAGGAAGTTACCAAAAACTACATATTGAGAGGCAAAACAAAAAAACCCCAAAATTTAATTTTAGATTCAACTAAATACGAGCGTTTTGGGAAAAGAGGGGTGGGGGAAAAGTTTTTTTTTTTTTTGAGAGTGATAAAACTCTCCAAATTAAACATAGTTTATCTGAAGTTACTAAAAGTAATTATTCATAGTGTGTATATATGTTGTATATATAGAGAGAGAGACCTTATTCTCAAGTGCCACACAGGAACTGAAGTGTAATGGACTTCAGTAAGGGTGAAACACTACCTACAATGTCATTCCAGCTCTGTATCCACCAAGGATATCCATAGTAAATACAAATCATCTACATTTGTCTTGCTAACTCAGAAGCATGTTCTTAACAGACAAATTTCTACAAAAAGAAAATAAATTATGCAGCAATTGATTTTTTTGACAAAAACAAACACGCTTTGTCCCGCACACCTAATCCACTACTTGCTTGATCTGATCAAATCACAAAGACAGCAGACCTGACTAGATCTTGAGTTATCTATTTCTCCAAACCTGAGAAAATATGGGAGAATAGAAAACAAAGGTAAAAAACAGAGGTACCAGAAATAAAGAATAACATTTGCTTGAACTTCTGAAGTTCCATTAAGCCCCAGAGCTATGGCCAAGTTAACAATGTTGCAAAAGAATATAAAGAATTTTTTCTTCACGGCAACTTCCGTTGTGTGTACACTCAGGATTAAAAATTAGTTTAGAATCTGTTCTAACAGATTCTAACACAACACAGCAATAAGAAGTTATTCAGGAGAGTAAGGACTACTGAACTTAAGAACTCTACTGAGCCTAAGCAGCTGGACAAGAAGAAGGAAGATACAATCCATTGTAGATTAATGCAAATTGATAAACCATGGCAGGGTGAAGGAGAAAAGGCAGCAGAGTAATAATCCCAACCTTCACATATTAAAATTATGGGCTTTGACCTACCTGTTCCTGTGCAGAAATAGGAACTTGAGCTGACATTTTCTTGGGGGAAAAAAACTGGAACTGTATGAGAAGCCCATCTCAAAAGCTCCAAAAGTCTGTGTCAAGTTTTTGGAATTATCAAGAAACAAAAAAATAATGAAGAATAAATACACTATATGACTGAGTAAACCATCTCAAACCCTGTGAACTGTTTGATTGCTCACTGTCTCCTCCAAGACAATAACTTCAGGAAGCATCAAATGAAGCTAAAAAAAAAAGCTAATGAAAAACAAAGTCGTGGTAAAGATTCATGTTTCTAGCATCAAGTGACTGAGGGGAGATCAAGGAAGTATGTGGAAGACTAATCTATCAGTAGATTCTCAAAAAGAAACCATAGCCCTATCAAGAAATTTGATCTGAGTTGAAAACAGAAGCAAGGATGAACAAAGAGGAGATGACCTACTGTGCTGTTCTTACTCTTCCCTATGTATTTACTTAGTCATTGCCAGACAAGGGATGCTGGATAAAACAAATGTTCACCCTATCCACAGTTTCCATTCTTACAATTTTGATCCATAACTCTCTTTGATAAGGGAACGGACATGAGTTCAAAACATCCAAAAAAAGTACCCAAATAAGCGTCCAAATAAACTAATACTAAAATTCGGACTGAGTATTTACAATCATCTTTAAGTACATACATTTTTAAATGAAAAAAGAATGAAGATTGAACAAAAGAAAACCTCACATGAAAAACAGTATCTGCATGAGTCTTTACTGCGAGTTATGACCGCAGTGAATTTAGACCTTTCCTTGGGATTGCCATGCATCAATAAGCCTCAGCAGTTTATTAGGGACTTGTTTGCCATGAGAACTGAAACACACAATGGCTGTGCTTAAAAATAGGCAATGTTTAGTCAAAATGACCAGCTTTTTTATAACTACTTATTTACTTCTTTATTTTTAAAGCTTGGAATTTCAGATGAGTCTTCCTCCAGAGCATGCCGTGGAGCCAACATGTATATAAAGCACATAAATATCATAGAATCATTTAGGTTGGAAGAGATCCTTAAGATCATCTGGAATACAAACATTGTATTCCAGGCTAAATTACTAAACACTTAAATACTGTTGTTGCAGTTTACAAATGGCTTAGGAAAGTCTATTGTTAAGCACCAGCTTTTGGAAAAACCCAATACATCTGGCCACGGCTTGATAATTCCTAATACATAAAACAGCACAGGAGCCTCCTCAGCACACAGCATGAATTTTAAACCAAGAGCTTTAGCTGCAGTGTAACTGTTCTCCAATGACAGAACTACATAGATAGATAGATTTGCAGTCTCTGTGCCTGATATATGTGCACACGCTGCATAGGTGCTGCAGCTGCTCCTCTTTCACAGTCAAAGAGAATTGAAGAGGCAGGACCTGGTCTTGGCTGCTAGTTTTCAGCTGGTGCCAGAAGCCAGGCTCACACAGCTACTGCAAAAGTACCACTAGTCCATCTACCCTCTAAGAGCAAGCAGTAGACACTGCTGTTCACCCCCTAACATCCTGTCAGTATTTGTCTGCTCAGAACAGGAGTCAGATAGGCTCTCCTTGGTAGTTTTCTTTTTTTTGAACAGCTAGAAAATAATGCATGCAATTGGCAAGATTTGTCCCTATTAATGTCACATTATATGCATCACTGACTAGGTATGTAGGAAAGCTTCAGTTCTTCCCCTCTCTTCTGCTCATTATTAATAATTACATACAAAGCATGTGCTGTCACAGGCAGCAGGTACAGCATGCTCTTAATATTGCGACCAGTGCAAACAATTCTATTTAATCCCAAGATGGATTCTCTTCCTTTCAGCATCATGAACACGGATTAAAGAAAAATAAAACAAAATAAATTTTTATGAACAGTAGAACTGTCAAAACCTTGTTTCCCCACAGATTTGCTTCTCACACATGCTCCATTTACTCATTTGGTCATTTTCTCCAAGCTCTCCTGAACCCTTCAGCACTCTTCACCATCAGCTGGGCCACAGGTGGCACTGCCCTGATCAGTAACAGCGTACAGTTGTGCTGAGCCACTAAACCTGCTTATGTGCATCCATATTTTCACTGATCAGAAGTTCCCATCTATACCTGCAAAATTCATAGGATCTTGGTGGCTTTGATACCTCCATTTCTCTTTCAGATTAGGCTGAATTTGGCCAATAACTTCCAAAGATACTAAAAGAACCAAAGAACAGACCATCTTACAAACCTCACATTATGAAGAATCAAGGCAAATAAGCGTTACGTATATTTTTTATTTTGGGGTTCTGAATCCTTAGACTAGAGTCACGATGCCAGTTTTCCCTCAGTAAAAAAGACACTTTTTATAATACACGATACTCATGAAATCTTGAGTAAAGACTTTCAGGAAAAAAAAAAGAAAAAATACACATACATAAAAGATTCATTAAAAAGAGTCGTGGAAACTGCAAATATGATCAACAGCTCTGTATACTAACAGTATTCCTAAGGAGTTAGCAAATAAGTAAATACAGATTTAAGTAAGAGAGTAAGATTTCTTTAAACTATATAAAAAAGAGTCTGTCGTTCATATTCTCAAAATATAGTTATCTTAAAGGAGCATTCTAGACCTGGATAATCCATTCAAATCAGTTCTTAGTGACCGATCCTTATTTTAACCTACGCCATCAAGGACTGTGCCACTGAAACATAACACTGCCACTATTCAAAGTCCAGCCATACCCAGCTTCTGGGACAGCAACTTCATATTGGTTAAAGGTGACAAGGCCAAGACCAGGAGCCACAGGCACAGACGGATTCTCATGTAGTGAGATCACTGATGAGATTCCTTTGACCTTGTCAATTAGAGTATTTTTTGCAGACAAAAGACTGGGGGAAGGGAGCTGACAAATGAATAGTTGAAGTTCAAACACAAAGAAAAGGGATGGATGTTAAACTACTACAGCAAATACTAGTCAAAGTTTGAGTGATTAATCTGTTGGGGGGGGGAAAAAAACCACAATCAAACAACGAAGCTAAGAAAAATCACCACCACTGACCCTACGTTTGGATCATCTCCAAAAAAAAAAAACCTCAAAACCAAAACCATACAACACAACCACAACACTAGGCAAGCAAGGAGACTATCCAGATATTTATTATGATATGAAGAAAATGGGCAAATCAAGCACAACATAGAACAAATCCACATGGAACACTGTTATTACTTTCAGTGTAAATTTGTCTTCTCTTTCCACACTACTGCCTAAGAGAAGAAAGGTACAGCAGACAGAGTTACTGGTACCTGACAGAGTTACTCAGCAAGTCGTATCTTCCTTACACGCATGCCGTAACAAGACAAATAACAACATTCAGACTTCGCAAGCTTCATTACATCCAACCATGCAGCAATTCCCATTCCCAAGGAAAAGGCTGACAGCTTGCTTTCACGCCTGGTATTTCTCCAAACACCTCATTCATACATTTTAGTTCCAGCAGATTATTATATGACTAGCTGGACAAAACAAAAGAGGATGTGGAGATGTCACTGACATCTCAATAAGATGATACAACTGGCATATAGAGCCATCCACCATATTTCCAACCACAAGCAGGATCCACCAAGTACTACATGGCAGGGTAATGGCAAATGAAGTGAGAGACTCCTAGAGAAATCAAGAAGAGCTCAGCAAAGGAGAAGAGACCCCTGAAGAACAACTTGTGTGTTTGTCTCCCAGTACCCTTGGTCTCAGAATGGAATTGCTTTATTTGAGGTAGCACTACAGAAATTCATCTCTTAAAAAAACAGCCACCGAAACAGCTTGTGTGTCCAAACGTGTTCTGGGGGCTGTACAATTCCACATCAAGAATCAGTGCTGAATCCAATTTCGGGCTGTCACAAGTGCAGCTGAAGACAAGGTTACATCTACTTTTTCCTTAAGTGTATTTCCGCACTGACACATACTTAGTCACTTACAATAACCGAAACCCACTTCCATTTGAAAAGAAACAATTTTGTTGGTCACAGGTATATTACAAGGGAATAGAAAGACACGGCCATTTTTCTGGGCTATAGGAATGAGTTGTGTAGAACAGCAGCTTTGCAGAGCTCTGGTAACTACCAGATTAACAAATCGAATTGTTAACGAATTGTTAACAAGCAACCAGCCTCACCAATTGGGAGACAGAGAAGCAGATAAAAATTCCTATTATAAGCTTAGTAATGCATTTTATTCTTCCATTACACTAGAACAAAGTATTATAAAACTGTTCTAAAGTAAAGATACCTTCACCCCTAAACCTCAGTCGTCCAACATTCTGATGCAGGCCTTCCATGTCCATAGCAGAGGAAATTCTAAACAGCATATAGGGCACACTACCACTGAAGTGCTGTTATGGTATCTGCATGTAACTGTTCAACCTGGGACAGATCATAAGATGACAACATGTGGTTCGGCATGGAAAAGGCACCTCACACTAACTAGAAAAGCTTCTCAGGGTGTAGCGGGAGAACAGAGGTTGTGCCAAATTCCCCAAAACAGAAGCAAGTCTGCAACAGATAAAATGCCATTGGAGATTTTTGGGTTTTATGCTACATTGAGTGGGCCAGATTAAGAATACAGGGGACACTGCGTAAGTTCCAGAGCTTGTTCTTAAGTTTCATATAATGATGATATCCTGCAGTGAAGGAGGAAAGTTACGTTCCAGCAGAATTCAGCCACCATTCTGCTTTTCAGTGACAAACTTGGCACAAGTGTTAGTGCAGACACAGATCTGCCCAGAGAAGACCCACTTGGAGCATGTCCCACCAGCTGCCATATAAAGACAAATGGTCATAGAGCAACCGCGTAAACGTTCACAGAGGGCTGCCCTGACTGGCTGGGCACAAAGGGAAGAGCTGAGGTGGGGGAAACCTTTCAAAAATTCTGGGCGCAGGCAGCAGACTTGACCCACATTTCTACAGATTGCCAAGGTACAGAGCAGCCACCAGGTTTGGTATACACGTCCATCAGTGCTAAGAAACAGCAGTGTTCTGCAGTACCTGGATTTTGGGAGGGGGAATAAATAAACAAACAGTGCTTCATGACTTTATACTGCATTGCTGTTGCCTTGGCAGCAGATGACAACAGCACCTCTTGTAAACGCTGATGGCCATCAGGGCAGAGGCAACCATCTAACCAGCTGGGGACAGCCAAAGCATGGTCTGTCCACAGTGCTGTGCAAGTTCAACTATGGCCAGGAGCTTACCAGGTACAAGCGCACAGATAGTTCTCAATTTCCATACTAATGACCCTCCATTCTTCTGCCATTTCCACACTATTGCTCGTATAGCCTTTGAAGATAAAAGTATCACCAGAAACAACTGTCGATTGACAGCTCTATACGTAAACAAGTGTCAGGGAAACAAAGCCTTAATGATGCTCTGTCATCTAAAAATACTATAAACAATGTCTGTGTTACTGATGAATAAAAGAGGGCCTTGTTCCTAATGAAGAGGATAGACTATGAGGGAAAATTCCGTTTTCTGGCTGTATATGACTCAACTTCACTGAGCTTTGCTCTCTCTCAGCCATACTGAGGGGACAAGTTGACACTACTGCTGTTACACACAGGATCTCAGGACTAACACACAACTCAGAATTAAGGCATTAGTCTCTGGAAGAGTTCATTATACTATTCTGTGAAAGGCACTGTGGAAACAGCATTATTAGAAGTGTGCCTTAAATAGCCTGTCAAGACAAATCCAAATATTATTTCCAACACGAGAGACAAGAACAAAACTATTTGCTCCCTTTACTTTCTCTCGAAAACTTTTCTGCATCTAAGAGATTTCACGTCTGTTGTCTTCCAAAGTGCCACAAATACATCTGTTTCTGGTGTTCCAGTACTGACTTTTTCTCTGGGGTTTCATCTGTCAACTGTGACCCAAAATAAGAAGTGAGGTCTGCCCCACTCTTCCCATGTTAAACACAGTCTCATGCACCATTCTACAAGACCCAGAAGTGCAAAAGACTTCACAAAGACAACTAACCCAGAGAAAAATAGAAAGAGCTTACAGCATCATGATCATCAACCTGTTAAGGTCATGACCTACTTAGCATGAAAAGGAAACAAAAATATCACAAGGGGACAGAAGAAAATGGATTTAGAAATTATAGCTTAGTTCCCTGAGACCTCTGCTAGTTTGTTCTGTTTATCCTCTTGTTTGATGCTGCCCAAATCCCTTTAGGAACCTAGCCATTTGTTTCCACATATATTTCTGAAAATCAAGACACATTTACGTTTTTTAAAACAAACAATGTCATACAATGACTGTCCCCACCAGTCTTACATCTCAAATCCGTCACTCTGTTATTCCCCTTTCAGGCCATTTTGAGAACATATAAATACATAGGAAAATGAAACTTCTAAGATATCAGTGTACTTTGTTTTCAAAACAACTCAGGAAGTGCTGCAATTCCTAAGTATGATGACATTCTAGCTGAAAAAGGAACAAACACATTATCAACCTGGAGAAGTCACTGATGGGAAAAAGCTGTTTTACCACATCTTGGAAGCGTCACTTTTCTTTTTCAACTGCTTGTCAATATGATTTAGTCAAATAGATGCCCCTCTGAAAACCACATCTTCTCAGCATCATCCATTTGATATACGCAGAAGAAATTTTGTTCTGAAGAATGTCACCAGTAAAAATTAATATTAAGAGTTCTGCCTTTGTTACATAAGCAATGCACATGTAATGCCAAAGGAAGCAGGAATATATCTCAAAGAAAGAACATGAGGGAGATGAAAATGCATTTCTAGGTTTTCTGTACTTTCAGTGCTGCGTGTGAGTGACCCTTTTGGTAGAATACAGAGCTACATCACACATCTTTGTTTTATTCTTATACACTGCTATTATCCTGGAAATTCAGGAACTTTCAAATATGAACAAAACGGACTTGACATGACAGGACATCATTCCAAGAAGAAGATTAAAACTAGGATTCCCCTCCCACAGGCATCTTTAAGATTTTATTTTGCCCCACTTCAGGCCAAGATTTTTAATTTTAAATTTTTGGGAGGAAGGTGGGTAGTGTTGCAAAAGATGACATTCTCAAGCAATTCACTTGGACAAAATTACAAGATAACATTTCAAGCATTTTCTGCTAAAAATGCCAAAAGGGGTATTCCAGTACAACATATTTATTTGATCAAATCAGTATTTTCCACTTTTACCAGCTACTATCATTAAGAAAGCCAAAAATTAGCAGTTTAGGGATCATACACTTTCCTGTCATTCATTACCACAGTAAACTGGTGACTCATTTAGTGTATCGATGACCATCTTGTGGTCCTTTAAGTTTATCAGGTCTCAGTATGTTTGTAATTTTTTGATCTATCTGCTGTGAAGCCAAAGTGGTGTCAAGAAAGGAACATCACTAATGCTCCTGTTCCCTGTATTTGAAGGTTAAGATACTGGTTCTTAGCAGCCCTTGGGTTACAAGGCTTCAGCATATCAGCACTCTGCCAGCTTGCAGTTATGGGCTGAGGAGCTGAGTTTTATTGGGACCCATGTGTCAAAGCACACTGTCAAGAGTGTGGACCCGACCCAGGCTGTCACCAGTGAGGACCTGTGCAGTAGCTGCTGCTGTTAAAGCATATTCTGGGAAGCCAACATCTTTCAACAGGACCATTATGTTATCTGCCCCTTCTTCGTACCTCAGCCCCAGTGACCCTTATCAGCTCGCCCTGTGCAATTCAGTATTTCATATAACTCTTTTTATCAAGGAGGTTAGAATTAATCTCCTACAGTAAACAAGCTTACAATTTTTCCTCATGGAACAGGTTTTTAGTATGTCAAATAAGTTGCTCTAATTCCACGATGTCGACTTATTCTCAGTTCTCTTACCATCTCTCACAAGAATAAACAGAAAAATCCTTTTCAGTGCAGAAAGAGAACACATCCCAGAAGGAGGGGGTTTTTTATCAAAAAAAAAAGAGAAAGAAGGCAGAAATAGACAATAGACATGGTGCTGAGTATTTTATGATTAGCTTAGAAAGACTACCACAAAGTTTCAGAAACATCAGGTTTTTATCCTGAAAACCAGACTACATTTCTCAATGCTGGCACATCAAAACCATCATGTTTTTCCCAGAGAACCTGAATTAATTTATGTTTCTGTATTGTCAAAGTTTCATTCTAGGGTAGGGGATAAAACCAAACCAGAACCATATTTTTCTGATACAAGCATTTTGTCAAAAAGAAAAAATCCCAGAGCCTGTATTCTAGCAAGCCTTGTTTCAAAAACCTCCAAATCTAAGCAAACCTCAGACAGTTTGTAACCCAAATAAAAGTATATTACTGAGCTGAATTTAAAATGAGATTTGAGTATTTTATTTTTTTAATCGTTGTTGCAGACTAAATACTTCAGAAGGCATAATAAAGACCTAGCACCTCATTTTCAAGTTCTCATCCTAATGAAAGCTAACAGACATTCTGGTAAAGCACAAGACAAACCAACCAAAGGAACTACTCTTACCATCATAACTCCTTTTACTTTCTGACACTGTATGACCGTAATGTGTTTCAAGAAACCTTTGATAAGTTAGTCCCCACTGGAAGAAATATATTAGCAAACCCCTGATCTTCATACCTGTGGGGCTTCTGACCTCAGCCAGTAGTCTATTCTTCCAGGCAATATGCCGAAAATGTTATTAGCACTTGTGTAAGATTCCAAAGTTCCCCATTTCATATACATCAGAGATGTCTTCATGCTGCTTTTCATACATTGCCAGGATACTTCCGTAACCCCCTGACATTTCAAAGCTTCTGAAAGTTTCATACTGCTCATAGCAAGGAACACGCTTCATTATTGACAGGTTGGCAGGGAAAAGATGTGCTTTACAGACACTCACCTTGGTGTTGAGCTTAGACTCAAAAATGATACGTGAGTCCCTAGCCCATTGCAGACTGAGATGCGTGGGCCGACAAGCATCAGTGCACCACTCCACGCACTTTCAAATACTGTAATTTGTCACTCAAAGAGGCGCTAAAGCACATGCACACTGCATACATTTCATCACCTCTGACAGCATACTCCACATACCCTTTGCATTTTGCCTCTCACAGATGACATGTGTCATTTCATACAGCTCCATACAGCATCCCCTTCACACCCCATTTGTCTCTCCTTCCCCTGACTAACAAAACAGGTTCAGCCTTATCCTCTAGAAAGAGAAACCTAAGCTACGGTAGTGGTAAAAAACAAAGCACAGCAAAAATAAGATTTCTACCTCCTGGTCTCAGTCTGAACCACAGGCTATTGAGAAATATAAGGGTTCAAGCTCCAGCCTTAGAAGTGCTCTTTTGAATGCAGGATGCCTAGAAGTGGTTCGGGTTTGAATGTAAAGCTCTGGCTAAGATTGCACCTACCCTCCACTTATTTCTGAAGTTACAGTACGGTTCTGAAGCAAATCTCTCAGTTTTTGTAACCCACCTTCAGCATATTTGATCTGCAGAGCAGTTTCAGTGCACCTGAGCCACATTCCTTTTAGAGGAAACTGAAACAGAAGCTCATATCCAGCTGCACAGCAAAGGCATTTCAACTACTAATGGGATCAAAACAATGACCGGATATTTGGATGGATTCAAGCCATATGAATGATAGAGATGTTCAGTCCAGACCACCAGAAAAAAAAAAAAATCTAGCAAAAACTAAACCCTAAGAGGCCTCAGCATCCACTTTCAACCTTCTCACTCTCTCCTCCAAAACCCCACGTGACATCCACAGTATTAAACTAATTTTTTCAGAGCATTATGTCAGTAAGTTATCAGACTGGCTAATTCAGTTTCTAACCAGACATATTCATATACCAGTGCTCTAGCTCAGTTCTAATGAAACCAAAATTAGCCCAGAATCCCAGTAAAGGTCACATCACTTACCAGGCCATTGCAAGTGCTGATTGCCGCTGTCCCACTCCCAGAACCTGGCTGCAACACTGTGCCAATGAAGTGGCAAGGAACTCCCAAGCGAGTCGCAATCTTCGCACTAGTGTGGTTGCCACGTCTCCTTTCTACTACGTAGTTATGGGAAAGAAATCCCTTATGGACAGTCAAGTTAAAAAACAAATCCTTCTCCTCATAGTTAATTTTGTAATGTACATTTTCCTTTTTGCTGAGATCTCTCTTCTTCCTCGTGTTTGAGATGTGATGGTGTAAATTGAAAGAAAGAAAATGTCCGCTTGCATCTACTCTTGCTGGATCAACAACATGGTATTCTGGCAATGTCTTCATAAATTGCTCTGAGAGAAAGGGGAAAGAAAAAAAAAGAAGCAAAACTAGCATAAGCGCTAGCCTGTTCAGTTCTCGCATGATTTAAAGGGAAACACAAAAGTGACTGAAATTCACCACACCATCCTATCAACAGAGAGGCATGCAGCGCACAGACCACTGTGCAATACAGCCTATTTGGGGTTTCTCCTCTCCCATAACACTCTATTTTTTTTTAAAGAAGATTTTCAAATATTTTGTCACCATTCATGTAAAAGATTGACTGTCACAGAAACACCCCTTCCACCCGACAAGAGCTGGGAAACCTCTCTGTCCTAGGTCCCCGATGCTCTGATCTAGGAGATGATCTTTACATATCCGGGAAGCTGATAACCTGAAGCAGGAGACAGAGCCTTACAAATACACACGGGTGAAGAGAACATTACTAATTGGCTTGGTAGGCTGTAGCCAAAGCACCTCAGTAGCACCAGCTTCAGCAAATGTTGCAGCAGAGAATGGAATTTTAAAGAAGGGGAATGAAGTAACCATGACCTTTCATATAAGGGGTTCCAAGCAGGACAAGATTGGACATCTTACCAGTTGTCAGGATCTAGCGGGGGAAAAAAGAGTTACTGGCTTTCTATGGTACAGAACACACTATGCCTGTTCCCAGTTTTTTTTTTTTATTAGTGTTAACAGTCAAAAGCCCCAAGCAAATAACATAAATCCACATAAAACACAGACCCTAAGAAGTCATACCCTAAGAGATAGATCTTTCATTGGCATACTTCAGCCCAAGAATCACTGTCTGAACACACTTCATCAAAAAGAAATTGTGAGGATTCATGTCATTCAGTGCCTCTTCTTCCAGGGCTGTTCTTCATTCCCAAAGTCCCAGCCATTTATACATGAAGCGATTACACCTCATTCATTAATTATGTTAGTTACAAAGCAATTAGCCTGCTCCAGGTACTTCCAGAGCAATTTACTCCTCTGTAGGACTGGTAAGACGATCCTTCTAGAGACATTTCTCTCTCCACTACTTGCACCTTCCAAGCCACACAGGATAAATCATGCTCAGACAGGTAGCTGTCTGGATACAGCCACTTCACGAAGTAAGGAATCTCCCTTGTCATCATTAGCTGCAGTAGGAGATGTGGCAGCTCATGTTTCCTCAGGACACCCTGAGACACCTGCACTGAAACACTCCATATTAAAAAAAAAAACCCAAAACCGAACACCACAAAACAAAGCACAGAAAACCCCCACTTGCCAGCACGTACATAAAGCTACATGAGAAAATGAGAAATGGGAACTACAGGAGAAATCTGGCCTTGTATCAGTAGTATCTTTATTTCAGAAGCAAGCTTATTCTCATACACAAGCCATCCCACCAGCCTACAATGACTTGGTGCCTTTGCAGGACAATCACAGCAGTGGGCTTTTAGCTCTCTGCAGTGGCAGGTCTTGACAACATGGAGACTAACACCTACCACAAGTTCTAACAGACATCTTCTGCCATGGTCCATATAAGGGCAGCAGTCCACACCTTCATGTCTGCAGTTTACACACCATGGGGATATCGCAAAAGGTGCCAGCTGCCTGACAATTTAGCACCTGAAGCTGAACCGAGGTCCCCACACACTCACACAAGAGTGTGTCTTCCTCACACTCCAGAGTAAAACAAAAAATGGGCAGGGAGAAGAGAGGGGGAACACCAGTAAAATATAGCTTACCTGCAGAAGTTGAATTATAAGACTTCTGGGAAGCCCCACATCCCATACTGTGCTAGCAAAGACGGGCTAACACAGAACGCTGCAAGACCAGGTCTCCATTTCCACGGTTTTCAGCAAAACTCATGAAATAATCAAATTAAATGCCTGAAGGAAAAACTCACCCCTATGCTGTCCCTTTGTGATTTGTCTCTGCTTGATGTCTTGAGCTTAATTTGTTGTGGCTTAAGCATTAAGCTCCATGCAAGACCAAAGACTTGCAGTTTGGATTTCAAACTATTCAAGGAAGTTTATTTCATCACTACAGCAATTAGTGTGTAGAGGTTAAGGCAAATTAGTCATCATCAGTAAAAGGGAAAATAATGCCTAAGCATCTGGTGTCAACAGCATTATCAAAGCAGAGGAGTCTAACTTCTTCCACCCACTCCTTAAATAGACATTTCTGAATGCTAGCCACTGGAAAGTGGAATTATGTTGCAATAATATACTGTATTACAATAGCAAAAATGAATTATTAATAAATTTTCAAAAGACCAGAGGGAATAACACAACAAAGCTTAACAAGATGAGGCTAAAGGTGTTTCAGCAAGTAATCATCATCAGTTTTGTCTAGATTGGTGGGTGGATGTTAGCAAAGGCAACCCTACCAAGAACAGAACAATTTACTTTATTGCAATTTTCGACATTAATCCTAACATACCACTTGACCTTGCTAGTTGGAGAAGAGCCTAAAACAAAGACAGGAGGTATGACTTTAGTGATAACTTTCTGTCCTTCTAGGAAACACTAACACTCAACTAGAAGGCAGAGGCAACAAACAGAATAGCTTAATACATGCAACCCAGACTGCACAAGAATAAGGGTTGTATCCTTCAACACTGTCTGCCTCCATTTTCCTAATTCCTAAAGTAACTCTAAAGTAATAATTAATTCATATTAAAACACCACATGTGCCCATAAAATTTAGTACCAGCAATCATTAAACAGAAGGAATCTATCCCAGTGCCACTGACAAGCCTTGGGGCTGACATGTCATGGCATCCTCCTGGGCCACCTAAGAATAGTCTCCACTCCAGGGAAGCCCTGCCTGTCAAGTAGCTCTGCTCAGGACTTACAAGTGAGGAGAGGAAAGAGTTCCCTGGGCAGCTTGTGAGCTCCAGAGAATGCTCTGTCTTTCCACAACTGCAGCCTGAGCAGGTTGGCTTGCACCAGTACCATGAGCAAGACCAAAACACCAAACTGAGCAGGGCAGGTTCAAGTCAGTACTTTGCCTGGCAATGATGGTGTTTGTCCAGACCCTACTGGGCACATGGGACAAGCAACATACAGGCCCTTCAGGCTCGTCTGATGAGTCTAAGAATTGTTTAAGTTGTTGCAGAAACCTTCCCTGCAGACCCTCCTAATTCTGCATGATTGAAAACATCTGACAATATTCAAAACCATTGCTGTCTGTTCTCCTCCCCTGTGGATTAAAACTCACTACACGTGGCAAAGAACTGCCTATATTATGAACGGCTGTACCCAAAGTGAATGAACTAGGATAAAGAAAAAAAACATACACAGTCTGTCACACCTGACAGGAAAAGCACCGTTTCTTTTAGACAGATAACATGTTTTCTTAGGAAAGTCCTTTATAATGTAAGACATTGTCATTTTCCATTGTTTCATCTCCATCTTTGTAGTTCATCTACATCTGCCCCTCAGATCCTCTGGCTTTTTTTCAAACAATTCCTTGGGATAGGAAATAGCATTGCTCATCTCTGGAGGAAACATCTTCCCAAGCCAAAGAACAGCCCTGCACCCAGGAAACACCCAGAGCTCCAAAGCACCATCGCACAGAATAGGCTTTCAACGTTCAGCAAGGATATCCTAACCGCCCCATCTGTCACACCACTCACGTGGTGTGTCCCATCCACACTCATGCATGTGGAGGGAACACAACACTTAACAGTCACTTCAGCTACACAAGACACAAATTTTAGTCCTTCAGACTGAGCACTGCATACAATCCTCCTTTGCAAAAAATTAGTCAGATTTCGAACTTTTGTCCCTTTACACAAAGCTACTTGCAGACTCTTGGAAAAGCCTAGGATTTTCATGCCTAGAAAGTTAAATTAATTCTACATTCATTTCCAAATGTCTGACAATTAAGCAGCTACTATGTGCTAACACAGCCATCCTGTTCTGTCTCATGTAGAGTCCCGGGAATGCAATGATTGTTTGCATTCACTTTAAATGAATCCAGCAGGAACTAACTTCAGCATAACTGTTCACTTTTCAGGCAGCTTACTTAACCACTTTTCCCTTCCATGATCTCTCAGGGGCACTGAAGATTTTCCCCTCTGTGTTGAAGCTCTCCCACTGAGCAGCACCACAGCTGTTGATTGCATCAAGAGAGTTTTCAGGAAGCAAAATTTCCTCCTACGCTTGCAGGTCTTTGACCACCAGGCAAAAGCTCCCAGCTAATCATAGATTTTTCTATCCTGGGAGCTGCTTCTCTGATTTTCCATAAACAGGCAACAGGAAAACATACCTGAGTTATACTCGCCCAAGGAGGTGTGCAGCCAGTACCAACTGGAGGAATGAAGTTAATCCTCCTGGGGGAGCAGCCTCAAGAGACAGCTTCTGCAGATGAAGCCTCACTTTTCATTTACCATCTTCATTGAATATTAATAACTCACAGTGGGTTTTTATAGCCTGATAACACCAATCCTTCAGTAGTTTGTGCAGCTGCAGTACAGAAGCGATCATTTGTTTAAAGATAAAAAAATCAGGGCAGCACACTTTTCCTAGTTAGTAGTACAAAACTATTCTGATAGAGAAATGCCTCTTCACAAGGAAGATGAGCAAAACGTTGGATTTAGCACCATCTTCATCTACATAATGACTTCCAAAAAGCATCAGGAAGGCACCGCCAGAGCTGTGTGTTCTCA
>NW_010407281.1:0-19714 GCF_000710305.1 Buceros rhinoceros silvestris | reverse complement strand
TAATATTATACAGCATGGTGTAACACTAACATTCTGTGTTTAGAGCTGAAATAGCTCTCTGGACTCACAAGCAGTATTGCCGTGCCTATTCCAATCGGCACTTCTGAGAGAAAGGTTTTAAAAAGCAATGCATAATTAACTCATTGATAAAATACATTGTGAAACCAGTAGCTTGTTGGGACTTTATAAATTTATAAAAGGATAAAATGTTAGTTGATGTATTAAAAACCCATCTAGTTAAATAGATTTAAAGAGAATCCAGAAATTAATCATGGATTATAAACTCCTAAGCTTTGTGGCAGTTGCCAACCAGTAAGAAATGAATTTAAGAGGAAATATATCCCGTGGGAAGAATAATTGTTCCTCGCCAGTGCTCTGGCATCTTCCACAGGCACTGGAAATAACTGTCTTCACAGGAGACCAGACACTGAGCTATACTGACCACTATTTTGTAAATACAGTCCCATACCACTAAATTTGCTATTTTATGTTGAAAGGAACTAAATTATTTAATAATATTATTAAACGCACACAATAAGTCTGTCATTGTCAACACTTGGGTTGGCATGTCGTACTTTAAGGTCCATTATCTACTCTTTTTCTTTTAAGATACTTTTCCATATTCAGGTATGAAACTTTATGCCAAAAGTTTACAAAATCCAAAGCAATTTAATACGAGCTACCCCTTGTCATCTGTTGATTAATAGAGCACTGCAAACCTGTCATCTAGCACAAGAATTGTGCCCTGAGTTGTCACTACTCGAAGGTCTTATTCTACCACACTATTAATGAGTTGAGAACTGATGCATGGTAAACTCTTTTCTGCATTTCAAATTGGAATAAGTGATTATGTAGCTCCTTCAATTCTATCAATTTAAGATATACATAAACGAACTAGTGGAAGGAAAAAAAAAAGATATTTTAAAGCACGTTCTTCTGGAATGAAGCTTTGTGAAATTTTTCAGAATATTAACACTTTTATTGCAACATGAAAATGGTTAAGCATTCTTTAAAGAAATAAGAAATAATAATAAAAGAACCCCCAAACCCCTTAACAGATATATTTTACAGTAATGCAAGTGGTGAAATAGTCCAAAATGCTCAAAAATGAGAAAGACGATTATACTGTTTGAAAGCAGCTGTACTGAAAAAGGGTGCCCATCTACACCAGTCTGGAAAGTGGATTCCACACCACCGTAATACCCTTTTTTGTTCAATATTTGAAACTGATGTGTAGAATCAAAACTGTAGATGATGGATTAGGAAGACTTGAGAAATTATGGTGTAAGATTTTTTTAAGTGTCCAAGTGCTAACAGAAACTACACACAATTTTGTGTAATGAACTGGTCATGTGGTGCTCTAGCAGATATTTAGCACCAAGATCAATCTTCTTGACTGTTACATTATCAGGAAACTAATATTCGTAAATAAATTCTAAACCTTTACACATCACAAACATGCCTTAATGAAAACCAGAGAAATGGACCCTTTTTTGTTATTTTTTTTCCCTCTGCTTATTCCCACTGTTCTGTTAAATCTCTGCATTGCCAAAGCGTCCTTTACTTTACTGTTCAGTGTTTCTGTGAAAGACTCATCAGGAAGATTCTAAACGTGCACTTGGAGTTTTGCCATGATTTTTCAAAGGACTAAGACTGGCCCCATGTACCATTACACAGATGTAATAAATGTCATTGCTACTAATGGGCTTTCCTTCACCATACTGAAATAACACACAAAGTATAAGTAAATGCAAATTGCTCTTACATGCAATAATTCTGATGATAGAAAAGGACAGTAATGGCTTTTTGAACATCATTCTATTGTAGAGGGTGCCCTCATTAGATTCCTCATAGATTGAGTAATAATATTCCATTGCACTTCATAAAATGTGAACGCGTGTAATTAATTCAGTTTTCATAATTCCAGTCACTGCAATTATCATGATCATAATAAGACTGACAAGTAAAAATTATACTATAAACATCGTTTTGTATTTTCACAAACCTGATTGAACACTTTTGCACAAGATTGTCTGTACACCTGGAAAGGGTTGAAGACGGGCTGCTCTTCTCTACCTTTCAGTGTCAAAGGCAGATGTTGACCGGAGGGAACACAATCTTCAGAAGAATTCTCACAAGACAGCTGCTCTTTCAAATATTCCTTTTAGAAGAAAAAAAGAAAAACATAGAAGTGTGTATTCCACCTACCTTTCTAAGTGAAATTTGCCTAAACTTCAAGTATTACTTTACAGTGTGCTTGATAGATGTTCCTTGTATTAAAGGAGGGAATACATAATCTCTTACAAAATAGAAACCTTTTTAAGAGTAATACCATTTTACAACAAGCGATAAAAAACCTCCATGAACATCCATCCAGCCGAAGGAAACCAGAATAAGCTAAGCTATTGTTTTGAAACTGTCACTCAATTATGTATATAGTTTCTCATTTAACGGCTCTTATGTATATGTGAGAGGTGAAACTCAAATGTTTCCTATGAGCTGTTCTAATGTAAGACAGCCATTACATAATTTATTTTACATCATAGACTATACACAAATATTTAAAGTTATTTTTTGGACAGAATTAAATAGTTACTACAAGACTACAAATTAACTGTTCAAACCAATTGTTTAAATACAAGACATAAATATTCTCCCACTCGTCAATGCTATTTTTAATTGTTCAATCCTTCAAAGATTAAAAGCCATTCAAGATTTACATGGCAATTTTAGAAACTATATGTAACAAATGCATGATTATTTTGGCCACAATCTTTCCTGTTTTCACTTCTTAGACTACTATGTAAATAAATCATCACTGCATGCCAATAAAGTGTTTTGATTACATAGAACCATTTTACAAAGAGCTGGGTAATGGGACACTTACAGACCTATTTGCTGGAAGGACTATGTGATTAAAAACTTCCTTCTTATTAAAACGAGGTCCATAATGATAGGATTGCCATAACATCGAGCAAGTACTCAAGGTGAGTCTTCTTCAAGACACAAATGGATGCAAATGCTCCTGTTACTTTCCAGTACTAATGAGATGATAACTTTTCAGAAGCAGATAAGGGAACACCTAAACTACCCAAGGCACTCTGTGCTCCTCAGTGAGTCTTTCTAAAAGAATAATTTCATCATCAGTTTAAACTGATCCTACTGTGATCTGGCCTGAAAGGCACAAGTTCCCTCCCTATCCACATAGACTTAGCTGTTTTTCCCTTGTGTTGGCACCAGCATATGCTGTGAAATCAACCAGAAAAAAAAAAAAAGAGGAAGGTTTCAGCCAGATAAACAAGCCATATGATTTCTAGTACTAGTAGAAAGGGGGGCCTAGGAGTGGGAGAGCACAAGGGCCAGGGGCAGAGCAGGACTGTCTATGGGGGTTGCAGCCAACTGCCTAAGACAATCACAAAATCATCTAAATGAATTTAAAAAAAAGTCAGAGCTTTTTTTGGTTTAAGATAACAGCTGTGAAAAAACACCCAAAGTCTCTTACCTATATTTTCCCAGCCTACAAAAATGTCTGATTTTTTCCCCATTCATGCTGTAACAAAGATTTTCAAGTTGATGGGAAGAGGGTTATTTAAAAGCTATTTCTATACATTTGCCATTATTTCATAAATGTACTGCCTTCCACGCGCACATTTTCACAAAATCCATAGACAGCTCTAAAGCAACCCAGCCCTCTGAGTGTCACAGAGCAGCAGAAGCAGATTCTGTTGCTTTTTTTAGTAGAGATACTGGAAATCGCTGGGTACACTTGCTAGGGTTTGAACATTTCAAGTGGTGTACAGCTCAACTCCCAGTACAGGCGTTTTCTTGCCTTTGGAAAATCGAGGATTTATGTTTTGAACAAAGAGACTTATTCAGCAATGGTAAACGCTTCACTTTAAGAATTCATTTAGTCCGGTACATATTGCAGATCCTGAAAGGGTCATGTTTAAAAAATGTGAAAAATAGACAGAAATGAAATCATGTTTGAAAACATTTGAGCTATATCCTCACTATCATGGACCAGGCATGAAACCAAGGAGGCAGAATATTATTGACCCTGACAGCTCAGAAGAGTTGGTTTCTCTTTGGCATCCATTAGTCAAAAATGTTTTAAAAAATGATTATTCTTTTTGATAAATATATGAAGGGCTGTAAGCTGTTTCAAGTTCAACAGTGTCTATGATAGATCTTTATAACATCATAGCTCTGTTTCCAAATACAGCTTCCAAGAATCTCTCTTTTCACCTGCTTTTCTATAGAAAATTATTGAGAAGAACAATTTTCTGTCTCATAATTTTGTTCTCTGTTCTCACACAATTATTAAGCACAGCATCATAAAGCTCTCCAGACTAATTTTAAGAACACAATTCCCTTGATAGTCCAAGGAGTCTCCAAACAAAAGGATGGACCTTTGAACAGGCAATCAAGTCTATTTCTTGGTAGTCAGAAACGTTAAATATCTAAGTTATGAGAAATAATATTGAGAAGTGCGTTATCATAATACCATACTCAGCATTAAAATGTTTTGCAACAGTTTCAAAGATAATTTGAAATAACACAGTTAGGTTCCTCTGTGAGTCAAGCTGGTCAGGACTTTCCTTCCTCTTTTTTTTTTAATTAAAAAAAAACAAGACAGTTTGTTCCACTGAGACATGTTCTATATTTAACAAAGCTCTTACTAGCTGCACAAATTCAAGGAGAGACACCTGGGATGTGGAAACTCAGGCTAAAGTCCCTCTTCCACCTAACTTTCTCAGCCTCTTACCTCCTATTGGAGCTGCTCCACTTTGTATAAATAACCCAATACTCACAGGAGTCAGATCTTGAATCAGGGTCTTCAGAACCTGATACAGGCATTATACCCCCTCAGTTAGAGTATCGTTCTATTTTTGACACTAGAAGGTTTTTACAGCAATTTCTGCAAGGCAAAACAACTCCAAGAGGAGAAAAGGATGGAGTTCCACGCTGGTAGCTAATGGTCTAGTGGTTTGGGGAGCTTGTTCAGATGTGGGAGCTACAGATCCAACTGCCTGGTCTACACTGGGTGGAATAAAGAGTCGAGCCTATGTATCCTGTCCCCTGGGTGACTGCCCTCACTGCTGGAGTGTAAGTTATTTTCAGAGGCTTTGCTCATATCTTCTCCTCATGCCCTCATACTTAGAGTAATCCTGAATGTGCTCCAGGTGAAAAGGTTTTGTTTGAACTGTATTACAGTAATAATTTTCACTTCACTTCCTAAGCGATTTAATTGTAGGAAATGAAACTTGAAAAGTTCTGTATTGTATTAATATTAGGTTGCCATCTCTACCTACACGCTTACTTTGCTTCTAAAGCTTCCAAATGCAGATGCATAAAGGTTGTTTTTAAGCCTGCACTTAGGAACTAAATAGTTAATCTGGTTTTCAGAAGCACAGTCCCGATACCAAGCTGCTCTCTATTGCCGTCACACAGGCATAGCTGCCTCATCGGGTATTTTTTACTACCAATTTTTTTTTTTTTTAAGAAAAATCTTGGCCTATGCCTATATTTGCATTATTTTGCATTTCATTATAAACAGTTCTATACATTTGCAATGATCTTAACAGCACCTGCTTATGCATTCAAGGAATAGTAATTAAAGCTAATAAACAGAACTTTCTTAATTAAGCTGTGTAGATCTGTGTTACCATACAATTTAAGCAAACCTGTGTTTATTTCAGAGTGTAAACTCAGAATGCTTTTGGTAACTCGGGGATATTTAGTACATCCTTAGCATAACGAGATAATTCTTTTATTCCACGTGCTGCAAACAAATCAGAATTTGTTTACTGTCATTCGAAATCACTGTAACTGAACAGGGTTATCTAGATTAAGTAAGGTTTTCATGTGGATGCATTTACTTCCTCAGTGCAGCCACAGGGTTTGTTTGTTTTTTAAATCAGGAGAATTGATTGACCACATTTAATTTTACTTCCTGTAACCCTCAACTTTTCAATAGCCTTGATGATTTTTAATTTTTTTTCCTTTTCTTTTACTCTGTTCAAACTCCTAAAACCTATCTATGGACTACAATATGACTCTGAAGGAAGTTTATGAGCCATGCTACTGTTTAAGTACATAAATAAATTCTACATTCTTTCCTGTAAAGTAATCTTTTCTGTGCAAATGCAGAAAAGCCTAAACTGAATGGATTCCATTACAATACAATATAGGATTTCATATAGAATTTAAGAAGCATTATCACCTCCTTGACTAACCCTTAGCTGCCAGCAGACGCTGCCTCAGGCCAGTACACACCTAATTGCTCGGTAAAAAGGCCGTTTCCCTACCTCATTGAGCCGGATGATGTGATAAATTTGCCTCAGGTACTCGCTGCCACCTGGTCTGTGGCAGATATCCAGGACCATCATGTTTATTTTCTGCTCAGTGAATCCAAGTGCAATACCTCCTTCCTCTAACGCTGCACCTTCTACTGTTACTGAGGCACTAGAATACAGAGAAGATACAAATATTTTCAAGTTACATTTCTAAAAATCAAATTATTAATACAAAGTCAGCTAAAACTACATGTTAAAAAAAATTATAAAGATTTGGCTTGCACAAAACAGATGTTGCTGTGTATATATATCTCATAAGCCTTTATACAAATACATAATAAATGCTAAATATCATTTATTATACAAATATTAATTATTTTAATCTGAAAGATAAAAACATAAAACATCCTTTACCCTAAGGACATACAAGCAGCAAATATTTTTTTATTTTCTTTTCCATTAGAGAAGTATCTTTGCTAGGAGAAATGGCATTTGCCTTTGATCTCTTGAACATTTTTCTTTGCCTGTCGCTGCACACATTAAAGCATAATTAACATGTCAGAAAGGTAGCCATTACCCTAAGTATAGGTTAGAAGTTTTAAACTGAAGTATTCTTCTTCCCACTGATACGGTGGTAACCGTTTCAAAGGTACCTATTTGCCACTTGTTGCACTTTCTGCCTTGTACTGTTCCTTTCTTGTCTTGTACAAAAGAAAAGAATCTGAACGTTACAGGTCCAGATTACTTCAAAATGTGCATTCAGAACTCTGGTCATGGTTAGACTGCTCCCTCTGCATACACACCTAAGTTACTTGCTCTGTACTTGTATTGATAAAGTAGTATTGCTAGAGAAAAAAATAGTATTCATAGTATTAGTATTGATAAAGAAAAAACCCACTAAACCTCTTTAAATATTAGAGCTGAGATATATAAATACATGTTGTGATAGTTACAGACAGATGCTGGCACCTTGACACAGACGTTTCAAGAACTTGAAAGACCAACAGAATGTATTATCCCTTCTACAGTCATCACTGGATTTGTTTTAAAATATTAAAAGAAGCATTCTGAATTAAAAAAAAAAAAAGCCACACAAAGCCACTATTTTAATTTTTTAGAAGCAAACCCCTAAATACTCTGGTACAGTCAGCTGTAAGTTGCAGTTTACGGCTGAAAGTGTGCCGTGAATACAGGGTTAGTTCTGCTGAAAGTTGCCGTTTGACCTGCAGGCTCATGTAAATGCTACACAGCTGCCGGACATTATAGCTGATATTGCTTCCGCATGTGGCTTCAGAACGTTCTACAGAGCAAATAGTTTCAAACTATAAACTATAATTTTCTTTGCTGAATGGAAGTAAGTGATACTCTGTTATTACGGTGTATTTCACAGAAAAGCTTCAAAGAAATTGATCTGTAAAATTAAAGCACACTTTAGGCTGGTCTTTCAATGCCACTTACAGATAAAACCTGAATTTCTCAGCAAACTTCTTCGTGACTGACATTGAAAAAGTTGAGGACCTCTGACAAAGCTGTGTATCAGTGTCAGCACCCAGACTGCATCCTTTCCTGTCCGTCACTGTGCAGGTGAAGCAGATGATTGGATTCAGTCAGCGCTATGATTAATGAGTTCCTCTCTGGATTTGGGACTGCCTATCAATCATGTCATTAGGAAGAATGTGCCCTGAAAGAGGCAGACCTCAGCCAAGGAATAATTGCATTCATCTTCATCTGTGTATGCACCCAGCAAGCCAAGTCAGGGTCACCACGATGAAAAACAATAATCCTCGACTCGACAAATTACTTTGCAAAGACAGACATTTCTTTCCTTCTCAGGACACGTGTTCCTCAGAATCTAACGTGACTGTTTACAGCTCTGGCGCGACCACAAAGTGAAGGTTATTTTAATGAATAGTAATGTTTGCAGGCATCACACAAGACAGGCAATGCATGCAACTGCCACTTTCTGAACCTTTCACTGAGGATTCCTTTTTTTTTTTTCCTAAAAACTAAGTTATATTTGTATGCCAGAACCCATGTAAGATTTAGACTTTTTATGTAGCTAGCAGTCCTGATAACATCACCACAACAGAAAATCAAGCACGACCTTTGCTTACAAAAATCCAGGGCCCTTCAAAGATGTTTCCACAACTGTGTAGGTGAATTCCAAATTACTTTTTAAATTTATGGTTCTTATTTTCTTGCACACACTGTATCTACTAAAAATCTGTAAGCATTTATAAATATGAATATATATATAAATGTATGTGCACACAGATACCCAAAAGATTATACAGAACATAATTTTACACCAGCTTAGATTGTCAAATATAATCATTCCTATTTCAAACAAATCACGTAAACATCACAAATCTCCTCTTGAAAGACCTGCTTTTAGTTCAGTGATTATGTGACCAATACTTAGTTTAATTGGTATTTGAATTTCAGCTTCAATATACTAGTTTTATAATTTCCATTTATAATGATATTTTTCCTCATATTGCGTATCTTGGCTATTTATTAAGTAGATTATCTTTTCTCCCAGAAATTGAATCATGATATATGAATATAGAATGGATAAATAACATTTATACCAGACCTCTGTTGTGGAGATCCTACTGAAGACAGAGGACTTAGTTTCATCACTGCATCATGTAACGACTCATTTGGGGAACAGGTAACGCATTCTTCAGTTTTGTAACGTTAAAACTAGGAGCACTAGTCACAAACTAGTACTCACTTTGGTTGACACTGCACACTTACAGAAAACAACTTCCCATATTCATTTTCCACTGTCCAACACCCAATGGATAACACAGCATTTTTGCAGTATGCCAGAGAAGAAAAGATAGTTGAATATTAATTAAAAATTCTCAGCTTTGGAAGGAGTGAAAATACTCAAGTTTTATTTTTTAGAGGTTATCCACAATATTGTCTTACCTACCCGGCATTTGTATTTTTCAAGAAATACCTATTCTCTCAGTGGTATTAAAGTTGTATTACAGAACCATTCTGTTAAGTATCAATTTACACATTATCATTATGGGGTTTTTATTCTATGACTCCTTCAGTCACCGGCATCTGGCTTCAATCTTTTAATCACCGGATTAGAGCTTGTAAATTAGTACTAAATGGAAACATAAAGATTACAAAGGTCAGTGTCAATGATCATTCCTGTGTCACTATTACTGCTCAGTGCTACTCAAGTGAACCGCCTACCCACAGAAACAGGATACTGCCCCTTAAAGCACTTCATGGAAGCCTGTTCACTGGGATGGTTGATTCCCACCTACAATCACCACATCCTTTGTTTATATGGACAGCTACTGTCAGGATAGCAACAACTGCAAACCTTCAAGAATATTCATTACAAGAAGAAGCAATCCTACTTTCAGCAGTCAATAATTTAATCCAGCAAGTCACACAACTCCAATAAAGATAATACTAGAAAGCTAATGAGTAGTATTTTTACAGGATTGTACACGACTTCAACATTAACACAGACTGGACTACAAACACATTGACATGTACACAGCTCCTTGAAAAACCATTGTCACTCAGACCTTAATGTCAAATCTGCAGGGAAGGTTGGTATTTCCTCAGAAAGGCACAGCAGGGTGCCCTCCTCATCCTGTTTTGATACATCGTACTTGCCCTCAAGGTTTGTTATGTTTTAAAGTGAAGTATGATTACTTTTTAACCACAGATGAACACTGAAAGCTTTTCATAGCCCCTCGTAATTTAATCACCATACCAAGCTTAACTTATAAAAATACTGTGGTTCCTCCTAGCCAGCGTACCTGTTCGCAGCCTGAAAGACACACCAACTAAACTGACCACATTTTTGGATCATCATGAAAATACGACATCTCTAAGTACTATGAAGACACTCTTTTGATGAAATAACCATCATTTACTGTTTCAACAATGCCATTAAGCTGTAAAAACACACTCTAAAGCCATTAAGAACTCATCTATTTCACATACGATCACTGTTCATCTGTGGTTTTAATTGAACTATAGACATAAATATGCCAATAATCCAGTAAAATAAAGAACAAACAGCAGCATTTGAAAACTACCGTGTTCTTACCAGTCTGTGCTTAATTTTCTTGCCTTCAGCAACTGGCTTTCAATCCAGTTTGGCCTTTGGTGTTCAATGTTTTGTATAACCTTCTGGGTCACTTGCTTAGGACCACTTTTCTGCTTTCCCATAATACTTTCTAAGCACACACGAATTAAACTGAGTTTTTCTTTGCTCCATCTGTCAAGTGTTGCACCTGTTAAAAGTTCTGCAGTATTTCCATCCTCAAATATCCGACATATAATTACAATCAAGTTCCAGACAAGCAGACCAGCTTTCTTTAATTCAGCAAAGTTTCTTGACATTTTTCTCTCAGCCAGAAAAAAGAAGTACTTAATTGGGGGAGGCAAACATGCAATCACTGTAGGTAACTTGCTGATTACAATAGATACTGCCTGAGCTGCAAGCCTTGTGAAGCCTTAAAAAAAGAAAGAAAAGAAGATATGATTAACATTAACATTCTAGTTCTATCACAGCATGCTTCTGAATGTTGTATGATAATTTCTAACTTTCTTTTGTACCGAAAATGGGTAAAAAGCTTAAGTACTCAACACTGTAGCTTGACTTCTTTTGTGCTCCCTCCACATAAATCCCACAACATCTAAACAATAACATGAATTAAAAACAAAGAACCTAGAAAATTTAGAATTCAGACTGTGCCTCTCTTCACAATTAGTCCTGCTGTGCACAGTTATCACAAAATAAATGGAAAAGACAACACCCAGGTGTTCTGAATGGTCAAAAAACTTGTTTTCAAAATGGTAGTGTTAATATTTTTACAACTTCGTGACTGCAGCATTGCACCAAGTGTCTCAGGATACTACATACTTTCATAATCTTTAGTTTCCTATCAATACCTTTCTGAGTTAAAACCTACAAAACTTCAGTTTATCACCTTTCATACAAGCACACACACTGTACAGCACTGTATTTTAAACATTCCAGGTATTAAAAGTAGGTACAGAAGTAACTACAGAAAATATGCACCTCAAAAACCAAAACATATCTAAAATGAAAGAAAATACCAACAGGTGATCCACAACATGGAGTCAACTCAAGATTTAAAAAGGTACCAAGAGAAACTCAAACAAACCAAGAAGACCCCTGACTAACGAAACCTGTAGTCTAGATTTGTTTTTTAAAAAAGAAAAAAAAACCAGGCAGTTCTGTTCCAGTGTTCTGTTCCATGTTCTGTTCCTCAACGTGCTGAAGAGAAGATACATGGGAAGAAAGAATGGATTGATGCCCTGGCTTGCCCACATTCTACACATTCAAAACTTCATGCTAGAATATACTACAATACTACTGTATTGAAAATAATCAGGTAATATTTTGGTGGCAATAAATCTATGGTGAAGTGTTTCCAGAAGTTAGCCCTTTGAAATGGTGGAGGCTTGAGCCACTGCAGGCTATGAAAGTATATACTAGAAATCCAGATCCAATCTAGATTGATCTACATTGATCCAATCCAGATCTAGATCAATCGCTTTCCAAGTATCTCCTATTACATACGTTATTTCTCTTTCTAGCAAATTCCATACCAGTTTCCATGTTATTCAAATGTAAATTGCTGTGGTAAAGTTGGGATGAACGAGTTGTTGTCACTTCAGACAACACCGTGTATGTAAATTTATACAGTCCTGACTGAAAAGTTGATAACGAAGAGAAGAACTAGTTACAGCCATTAAGACAAGGACAGACTTTACTCTGACTTTCTACGGCCAGATGCTATGTTCAGTGTTATCATTATCATTATTATTATCACATTATTTTAAAAATCTTGTTTGTGTATGCATGGGTGTAAGCCTCGAGGAAAATGAATTTTAAAGCTAAGTACTTTAAAAACCACACAGGATGCTTGGAAATTGTTTTGTTCATTATCAAACTGCAATGCTCATGAATTATAACTGTTCAATTTCAATATTTACTCAAGAAAGGGGCAAAAAGTTTTAGGACAAATTTATAAAACAGTTTAAACTTCACTCACATTTCCCAGATTCTTTTCTCTTCATTTCTCGAGGAGTGTAATTCCATTCCTTTGGCACCGTTTTCAGTAAACTTTCAGGAACTATTTGCTTGTGCTGGTATGTTCCATAGTTTTCTGTTGCCTCCCACGAATGCATCAAAGAAATGATCTGCTTCACTATACCCTTGACTGAATTAATCAAAGTCAACTTCAAGCACCTGATAACCTCTGGCTCTGACTCGCCACAGCTGAAAACTTCAGAAGGAAGAATTATTAAATATTCAGTAAGTATGGTTATTTGTGTAAATCTGTTTTAGAAAGAAGTGTTTCAGAATTCTTATGGAAAGAAAAGTAAAAATAGTACAATTCATAATAACTAACCCTACTGGTCTGCTACAAGTTAAAAAAAAAAGTATAAAGCAAAACAAGGCAGCGTCTTGTACCATCTTAATACAGTACTGACAAAAAATACATTTATTTCCTTCATCCTCATTTTGCCACCAATGTATTTCTAAAAATATAACTCAAGCTGACGGATGTCTTCCTTTTCATATGGAGTACATTTAATTACTTGTGAGACATCAATGAGGCAAACAGATGTAACTATTTTTTCCTAATTCCTTGTCTTGATAGTATTAATGAAGTTGCCTTTATAGGTAACCAAACTGTTACACTAGAGAACAGCAGAGTTAAAAAAAGGCATTTTGGAAATAAAAAATGCATACAAATAACAGTCATCAGTACAGATACAGCATGTTATCAGAGACTGCATGTTGAAAACAGACCATCCTAAACACAGTTATTGACACCATGAGAAGTATCAATCTTCTCCAAATTCTTAATACCCCAGAGAATTCCAGCTTCTCCATCACTGCGGAGCAGCAGTTGTCAGAGTGATGCAGGACATTTCAGAGATGTCTTTTGACATGTTAGGTTCTTTGCTTCTCTGTACTTTTTGCTGATCTAGTTTTTGTTCTTCTCTGCACGGCTTTTCTGGAAGCTTCTATGTAATATTTGTAATATTTCAGTATCTTTCTTTCTCTTAGACCTTAGACTTCTAGTTTTTGTAATGCCATTTTTCTCTGAGGAATACCTGAGCACTTGTTACTACCATTGTTTTCTACTTTGTGACAGTCGTAATTCTATTTCTCTTCTTACAATCTTCCATTTTCTTCCCCTCTTTTCTTCGGAGCTTTCCTGCATTTTAGGCATCATTTGCAAGATCATCCTTCTAAACGTCACCTCTCTTTTATGGCTGAGTATTGCTTTTCCCTGTGCTAGTTGCTCTAACTGTGAGGGCAGCTCTCCATCTTCATGGACAATTAGGAGCATGACTGCTGGTTGACAGCAGAGTCCGTGTGCCCATCAGACTACGATTCCCTCAAAAGGAGTCCTTCCTTTTCCTTTTCCACTCTCCTTTAATTGTTTCTTACTTCTAAATCGTGGTAAAGGTCTGGAGCTATTGAATGAAGAGAGACAAAGAACCCATATTGACAGAGAGGTACAGAAACTATCTGTGCCAGCCTGCTGGTAAGACAGACACTTAACGAAATCAGAATCCTAGTTGACCACTTTGCTCTGTAACCTCTGCATTACTCAGAATTTTTACCACTCCTATCACAACTTGATCTCTCAAACCTCTTCAAATATACTATAATTTGCAAGTAAACTATCATAATTTTATCTGATTTATTAAGGTAAAAATAATATGCATTACATGTCTGAAAACTGACAAGATTTAACATCAGATTTTAAATACTTATTAATAAATTAAATACCTGTCATATTGTATAAGCAACTCCACAGCTGCTCTTTTTCCATGTAGGTCTCAAAAGCAATGCCAAGAGATTTGGGTGATAAAGTGCAGTAAGACAATACGGTGAAGATTGTTTCAACCAGAGTAGGCTCTTTGTTATTCATCTGTTCTAAAAGAGAACTTTGTTCATCACAATTCCGTACTTCATTTCCTTCAAAATAAACAAAAACACGGTTATGATAATTTCCAAGTAATTCAAGTTCATGCTAATGGATGGTATTAATCAAAACAAACTGCAAACTGTATCTGAATGGTAATTTAAACAATAATATTGTTTACAGATACTGAAATCTGATCTTCCTTTGCAAAATGACATTTGACTGTCTTCCTGAATTATATGTAGCTATTAAAAAAGACTCAGGCATATTTACAAAATATGGAATATGCCTATTTAATTCAAAATGCACTTGGTATATAACTGGAATTTAATTATTTACTAAACATTAATCAGAGGTAAATTGTACTACTTCTGTAGTCAAAAAGTTATTACTGCCTAACTACTCTCACCAATACATTAGTCATGTGAAGTAACAGAACTCTATTTAGTTACATAAAATAAAATAAAGTGGCACTGCATACTCCCCAAAATGGGTTTGTTTTGTTTTTCAGCGTAAGATGGAACTGAGAAGAAATCAGTCCCACAAAACAAAATCTCAGCCCTGCTAAGATACAGATACCTATGTTTTTAAAGACTATCAGTGATTTTCATAGAGTTGAGTGGTTACAGCTTACCTAATATGTATTTGAACATGTTTTTCATAATCATTATAAAACATCCTCCCAGATGAAAGACAATGATGTGTTTAAGCATCTTTGAACCAATTCAACTCAATGGCTTTGACTTGTGCCAATGTCAAAGACCTCAGTTCCTACATACTCATGGGAAATGCTTTGGATGTTAAGACTCATAACAAATGACCAGAAACAACAGAGCCAGAAACATTTAAACACTTTAAATTTATAGATTGCAAAATTGAAAGTTTCCGTAGAAGTGATTTAAATAAAATTATAATTTAAAATATCATTGTTTTATGCCATTGGCTTCCCCTATCTTCTGCAACCTGTGCAGGGGAAAGACAGGAGAGACTAAATTTCTAGGTTGCCCTTTTCTAGTGGTTCAGTCAGTCTCAAAATCTACCACAGTACAAAGCTTCTGTTTTCCGTCCAGCTCTGAAGGGCTTGAGAATGTTGTAAAACTCAAAAAATCTCATATTACCCTCCTCTGAATTCCTACAATCTAATTCACACATTACTGTAAAACCATTCAGCCTGGGTAGCGTGTGACCTCAGTGGAAACAGTCCATAGGATCTAGAAAGCTGAAAAACATGACTGGTGGTTTCATAACCAACAAGCTGTGGATTTTTTTCCCAAGGCAGGAGACAGATCAGCAATAAGAATTTTTTTTAGTCAGCTTTTTTTCCTACAAGTTGAGTGAGCTGGCACATTTTGTTGAGACACACTGCAATGCCAAATGATTCTGAGTGAAGAATCAAATGGATTCCACTAATTCACTCGTACCAGCAATATGTTGTCTAGTATGGATATGATAAAGAAAGAATAAAGAAAAGCAAAAAAGCAGCTAAAAAAGGAAAACCCAGAGGTATTGAAATTGTGACATGAAAATTTGAATGAAACTTTGACTATATTACTATAAGTATTTTTTTTTAAATTAAATTAACCAAATTCTAGGGTGGTTTTGCTGAGATTTTAAATACTATGTATATTGTCTTTGTAAAACATGATGGGTGAGTACTTTGTTTAAAGGGGCTTATGACTTAAAATTAAGCTTAAATCTGCTTTATGATCATGCCACATGGAAAGTTAATAACTTTTCTAATCGTCTTAGTGTACCAGCAAATCTAGATAAATGGAAAGAAGTATAAAGGAGTTGTGTAGGGAGTTACACCTTCTCATAATTAGTGTACTGTACAAGTCTTGAACTTTTAAGGAAAGGTCTTCAAGATTCCACTAGTAAACTGTTCCGAGGCTAAATGCACCAAGACGCATAAGCTTGTTCTTGTTTTACCCTGAAGTAAATGTTGCCTCTATCTGACCCTTCAAAGCTGAGGCTGAAATGAATTTTCTGATGGATAAACTGCTATGGATCATAGAGACATAGAGTAGGCTGGATTGGAAGGGACCTTAAAGGATAAAGTCAGTTGGTTGAAAGGGTTAGCTGATCAGTATAGCTGGTTAAATATTGTGAATTAGGAGTCTACAGAATGATATGTAGATTTCTCTTGCCTTACAATTTTTCTTCAACATTTATTAGCTCACCTGTCATAACATTAAATATTCAACTTAGTCCAAACTCCAATGCAGCCTTCTTGCTAATTATCACATAATAACTGGATTTATATGAGAGACATCATACTTCTTGCCCACTGGTGCTTCCCCCTCTGCATTTCTCATTTTTCCACTCACTGTATTTGTGTATCAAAAGCTAATCCATGAAGGGAATGGAAAGCTCCTATAGGAAGCTCAAAGAAGGTGCTTCTTTTTAATTGTAGCAGGACTTACATCCATACATAAATATGACTATATACTTAATGTAGATAATTGTTAAAGAAAATCTCCTAGTTATTATTTCCATATAGCATAATGTTCCATAGGCAGAGGAGATGCCAGAATAGATAATTAAAATATTAATATAATTACTAAATATCTTTATAATAGCAGTGAATAACAGCTATGCCCTAACCAGTCACAATGAATCATTCTTCCTATGACAAATTAACGCACTTAACCTCTTGGGACAGTACCAAGTATTCTAAAAACATATCATCAGAGAGGCAGACTTACAAGTGCAATTTGTCCATATTTCTTCCTTACTGATAGAAATACCTCCCAGTAACTTGCTGACATTATGACACTCATCCAGCTCTGACCGCCTACTGTTTAGCCATGAAATGAATCCTACTGAATTTAGATAATATTCTGTTATTGACTCTAGACTTCTCCTTCTTTACTGGACCTTACAGAACAGACAAGCTATAAAGAGTTATGTTGTCTTTTTTTTAGTCCAAAAGAGGCAGTCAAAATTGAAATTTATACATGCTGTTTCATTTAGGAAGAGAAACTAAAGATGGAGTAAGTTATTTCTGATACAGTTCTTTTATTTGCAAAGAGCACATAATTTCTGCTTTCTTTATAGTTCAAATCACAGCAGCTGATGAGGATATAAAGGATGCAGAAAGGTTTTATTTTGTATGGTTACAGAAACAAACCTTTCAGCAGACTGTCTGCACTACTTGCTTCATTGAACTATGTTCTCAGTGCTGCTTCTGTCACTGGGTTTTCTTCTGTCCTTTTTCTGTATCTGTTCTGTAGATTGTTTTATTTGTCTCTCACAGAGTCGCTCCTCTCTAATGCAAGCATTCTTCAGTCAGTCTTGACAGCTAGAATCTATTGTAACTCAATATAACTTAATTTTGGCAGAAAGCCTTTTTTTTTTAGTTTTTAATTCAGAAAAGAAATTTTAGATCATATTATTTCTATCCTGAATAAAACACAGATCTTAACCCTACCCATTTCAATTTAGTAAAACCCAAATAATAATACCCCCTGTATTAGCTGTTGCCTGTGAATCCAATGAATCCTAAATTTGTGACAATTAAAAAGCTCCACACAAAAGGACCTTAACAAACTTCATTTCATCTGCTCATAAATTATTAACATATCAGCAAACTACTTCTATGTCTATATAGTCACACGTCACCAACTCCATAGTATTTTATTCTCATTCAACTCCCTTTACTATTTTCCTCTCCCTAAACATTTGATTTTCAACTAACTGAGAAGAAGCTTCCATTAATGAATCTCTGGGTTAATGGCTTCTGTGAAATCTATCTGACCTGTGTTGAACAGAAAAAATCATTACTACGGGAATACCTCCAGCACTGATTTTATGGGATAGTTTGCTACCAGGCTGATAGTTGCCTGGTAGACTGAGTGTCAGGATTTTTAAATCCAAGGAGTTTTTACAAGGAAGTACAAGAATAATAACCTTCAAGTACTTGAAAAAAAGTTTTACATTGTTATACAGATTTAGTCAATGCCAGGATTTTAATGGAGATGGTAATCTATTTAAGGAATGTACATTTTCTTTTGAAATAACTCTCTACTGTCCCTAGAAGTTCAGTCTGATTCCTAAGTGATTCCTTTCACTGCTCTTCTAGGGTAATTTACAAAAAAGCAGCGCTATTTAGCTTTAAATGCCTAAAATTTAAATAATTTAATTAAATTTCATTAAAATTTAATTAGTACTTGAAATTTGCCTTAAAATGCCACATTATATATTGTGGCAGTTGAAGAACCACTTCACAAGGGGCAAAGAATTGCAGTTGGGGGGGGGGGAAAGTAAATATTTCCATTCTACAAACATATTTGCAAGTAATTTCTCCTACTAGAAAACAGTTTATAAAAGCAGAGTCTTAGAAAACTCTTCATATCTATTAGTGTCTAGGGAGTTGGCTGATACGGCACTGCAGAGTTTTATTTGCTCTGGGGAAACCCTCCCCACCCTACTTATGTGTGCAAGGTGAATTAACTCTTTTTGAAACAACTCACATTTCTTTGGGTCCGATTCCACATTTACAGCCTTAATGTACCCACAGAACATTCGCAAATGCTACTATCAGTTCTTATTTCAAAGTTTTAGTGAGGACGAGGATATCATCCAGATTTAACTGTAAAGGCTACACAACACCATCTTCCATTAGTCTCTCAAATATGCAACATGCAAGCCAAAAACATTAGGTGGAACTGCCAATGGGCTTTCCCACTGTGAAAGCGGTTTTCTTCCAGTTTATCTTGCCATGACAGTATTGACTTGAAAGTTGTGTGTAGAAAATGAAATTGAATCTCTGTAACGACTGTAGTCTCATGTATTCATTGTAATGAGAAAGGTTTTTTTAAAAGGAATACATCAGATTTTGTGTTGTACATCATTAACTTAGTGCTACCATGTCTTCTTCTTAAACAAAAGTAGGTATGAGGCCCAAGGGCTGACCCTGGGTGATAATCATGTTGATGATTCTCAGTGACCTGTTTCTCATCTGCTGTTGGTAAACGGTGAGATGTCTGTTAATTGACACGGTTCCCTTTGGTATTAATCCCGTGTTGGGCCAGTGTCATTCCACAGAGCTAGTGCTTTTTGCTTTATTATGCAAAGAGTAATTCCTCTTTCCTGGTAATAAAGAAAGCCAAATGAGAAGTTACAGACTGTTTGGCTGGCATGTTGTGCACTTGGAGCAAGTCTAGCAGAAATTCTCAGAGTTCACTTTCATCCTTCCCATTTTCACATCAGTGTCTGCTGGATTCAATAACTCTGATGATGCAAGCACCACTTGCTTTATTTCTACACTATTTGTTGCTTGTCAAAATAATCAATTTCTCTTTCATATCCATGGATGATAAAGAAATTCTGGCAAAAATTCTGCCAAGAAAATTGCAAAACAGTTTATTTTGTCAGAGAATTAACTCAGAACCAGCTACCCTAACTACTCCTCTCCACAAAGGCACACTGTCCCGGTTTGAGCTAAAACTTCCTGGT
>NW_010407280.1:4126-4399 GCF_000710305.1 Buceros rhinoceros silvestris | reverse complement strand
TCAGAGAGAGACAGAGAGACCTAATTTTAATCCTAAATTAACTGAAACTATACCTCTTCAATTTAAATTATATTTTTTCTTAACAAGACACCGTTCATAGCTTTGCATGGACCAAACAAGCACACACACAGTGTTACTGCACCGACCAAAGCCAACAAGTCGTGCAAGGAGGAGGAGCTGCTAGAGGAATGGGATTCTCAACTTCTATTGTCCTGCAAGAGCTGGACCAGCATGTGTGACTTTGTGGCTGGTCTGTAGTCTGGGGGTGGGCCA
>NW_010407280.1:0-4015 GCF_000710305.1 Buceros rhinoceros silvestris | reverse complement strand
TCTGTAGTCTGGCGATGGCACAGCAGTGGCTCAATCTGGTGGTGAGATACAGATCTACTTATTAGGTTTAGATTGTCCCGTGAAGTGTTGCTCACCTTCCATCACACATCTTATATATTACTGAATGGCAGGTTAAATTATCAAAGAACCTTGATGTATAATCAATAAAACTGGTACCTATTTTATACAGTATATGTAAGTAACATTTAAAAACTATTTCCAGAATGTATCATAGAACAAAGTCTTCCTGTATAGCAGCTTATTAAACTGGATTCTCTGGCTATATCCATGTTCTCTTTGTTTTATATATTCCAGGTTGATTTCACAACACAGAGCCAGTGTTGTTGCTTCTGTTTATCACAGGTGGATAAAAATTAGCCCACTGTCGAGTTTGAAATAGGAGCACGGTAAGTAGCCAAGTAGCTAGAACGCCCATTTCCAGCTACGCAACGACAGACGACACGGAGCAGGGGTACAGTGACTGATATATGGTGGGGACACTGACTGTCTTTTTTTTTCACTGGTGCCTTGTGATGCTAAAACTATTTTTCCCATCAAATGTCACTTAGTAATTTTGCAGCCAGATCCTCGAGGGTCTTTTTAGTAAAAGCCAACTGCAAATGATACGCGTAGGAAGAGGCCACCTAAAGGTTTCACTATCCTGACAGCGCACAGTATTGGAAAGATGACACTCGGTTCCACTTGAAACACAAAATTCTAGCATTTGCGAGGCACCTTTGGCCTCAGAATCATAGAAGCAGAGCCTGAACATAGCGACATCTCATGGTTTTGTTAGTTTTATTGGTACCGTTTACCTTTTCTGCCTCCCCAGGAGCTTTGTTATGTCTCCAGTCCCGTTGCTAGTCATCAAAATGGCCCTTGGGAACTACTCAGTGTGCTGCTTGCAGAGTCCTAGACCACTGCAAGTGTGTAGGACACTCAACCAACACCCAGCTCCAATATTAAATGATTCTGTTAACACGCTGGGTGTAAGGAGGAGCACAGGCCTATGCAGATGTGTTCACACATGGAGCGAGGTTGAACACACTTCTTCCTGCATGCTCTTGGAGGATGTTTGTAAGTGCAGACTCCAGCTGTGCAGCCTTTGAAAAGGAGATGTGGTTAAACAAGTTAATCATACTTTTGCTTATCAGATTGATTTAAACTAATTGCAGAAACTTTTTCAGTAACCACAGGTGCCTCAAAGCATTTCTACTATTAGCAGGTGAATACAAGAAAATAACTGAAATACTTGTGATACTTAAAAGGAAAAAGACCAGGCAATGATACTCAGAGGCGAATACCTGCTGATGAAGCCAGCTAGCCTCAGGGAGACGGTGTATGGTGTAGGACAGGAGGAAAGAAAAGAACCGCTCGTCCAGTTTACTGAGACACCCTGCCCTAGCCAGCCACCCTCAAAGGTAACCGTTTCTGTGGTAGTTTAGTTTTCTTTACTAAATGTCTGTGCCAGCTGGTTTTTCTAACTCTTGACAAGTGTGCTTCCAGCTAAGCTAAAAGTGAAGGTGGACTGTGCAAAAGCTGAAATAGCTCAAAAGCAGTTGGACTAGTGACCTGAAACTTGGCGCTGGCCGCCGTAATCCTTTGCTTGGTGATGACAGGCCACAGAAGCTGCCAAATCCTCTTTGCTGTGCCAGGACACAGGGAAGGCGCGTCAGTGTTCATATGAGGAACAGCACCGGCCGGGACAAAGCCTGCAAACCGACGCTTATTAGAGTCTGGCCAAACTCAGAATTGCAAATCAATCCCTGAAAGGGACTGTGATTCTGAGCAGAGGCTTTGAACTTGGCCATATTGTTCAGCAGAGAAGGCGGCTACCGGACACTGTCCCAGTAAGGATTAGCCCAGCTGCAGCCCTGAGTCCTAAGCCATGCCCTGCGTGCACCAGGTAGGCGTGAGATATTTAACGAGTGGATAATGTGCTACTTACAGCTAAAAGCCAGATTTTTTTTGAACCCAGATTGTCATCAGGAACTTGCCAGACTAACACCCCTTGCTGATTTAGTCCCATTTCACTTTTGGCAGTGGCAAGTAAGCTGTAAATAAGCATCGTCCATCCATGATGGAAAAAAAGGAGTCTCAAAAGAAGCTCCTTCCTGAAAATGATATTCCAGAAGGGGACCTGACATAAACAAGAAGCTGCCTGGGAAAACGCAGAGGTTTCTGGCATCCCTTTTTGGGGGCCAGCTGCACAGAGTTGCCAGGTCTTGAGACAAGTCTGCATTAAGCCTTAATAGTACATAAAGCAGGATGGCGTGATCCTAACCTGGCAGTGCCTTTTTCCTAGGCAGTCAAAGCTGTACTCAAGAAACGTCTTCACTACCCGTTTTCCTGCAGCACCAGAGATTAGGAAACAGCGAGGCTACTTGGCCAGAGATTATCCCTGGGGTGCCTGAACTCGTGTAGCTGCTTTACCCAGAGCCTGCAGGTAGGACCGTGTTTCGCTCTGCTCGCAGCACCTGTACTTCCTCAGCACTGCTCCCGAGAGGCTGCTGCTAGTCCGTGTTGGGGCGCCGCCGCCAAGTGGTGCTGTGACAAAGCAGATCTCCCCAGCGTGGCTCACATTGAGGACTGGTAACTATGCAGGAGCAGCACACAAAAACACATTCCTGCGGCCTGGCCTGCAGGTCCAGGTTACACAACTGGAGAGTGTAATTAAACCAAACAGCAGGCAGCCCAGGGACAGCTCCCCCTCCCGTTCCTCCCATGTTGGGGAGCTGATGTTTGCCTTTCAGCCTCACAATTGGTATTTGCGGCAGCTCTGAACGGTTCTGGAATTTCACCTGTTCCATGTGGTCAGGACGGCCGCTCCTCTGGCCGCCTGCAGCCCACTCACTGGGAGCATGTGAGAGCAGATCGGGAGCGCTCCCATCCTGCAGGTCCAGCGGGGACTGGCACAGGCACCAACAAAAGCACCTGGATGCAGGGCGCCTGGAAGTACATGCTCTCCACAGCCTGCACGGAAGGGCTGCGCCTCTTAATTATTTTGGCAAGTACCTAGGACCTAGTTTTTATCAGCTAACACTGCTGCCACCAACCCCGGCTTCCTTCTGCTCTCACCTCTTAACAAACCAGGCCTTACAGAAGTGTCACCTCGCCACACAGCAGGGCACGCTGAAAAGGCAACACCTATTCTTAAATGGCCAAGTGACAAAATACCAACCTCCTGGCACTGGGTCAGACCCCTCAAGCAGAAGCCAAGCCTGCAGCACCACCTTGGGCAAATCACATCGATTCCTCCCTGCTGCGGAGGCGGGGACGAAATTAAAGCTTAGAGGGGTCTCCAGCGACCAGCAGCTTCCACCCCAAAGCCCCGCTGTCCCCATGACTTACAGGGCAAGCAACAGTTGTTGCCTGCTGAAACACCGAAGACTCACACCGCCTGCGTCTTCTCAAGAGGTGGTGTTACTGGTTCAGCATTTTTTGTCCAGTGCTGGTTTTTTATTGCTTTGCAGTTTCTCTCCTCACAAACGCGTAAGAGGCAGACGCCTGCAGCCAGGCAGGCAGCGCTCCGCTGAGGTCCTGCAAGTCTCCCCGGAGAAAAGACCTCTGAGCCAAGGAGCAAGACAAAGCAGCACATATAGGAAGACTGAACATCGGGAGCCTGCTGGGTGAAACAATATTAAAATCTTTTGGCAACAAAAATTTACTACCAGGATTTGAGTTCAATGCACTCTCCATAATCAGTAAGATAATAAAATGTGTGAGTCCTGACAACCATAAACATAAATACGGGGCGGGGCAGGGCAGGGCAGTAAGCTGGATGCTCCGACTCTTGCACACTGGAGAGGAAGTGTCAGGGTGAGGTGAGGCTTTCGAGAGCAGCACAAAATCCCAGCAAAACATTTCCATCTGTGGAGCGTCTCTGCTAGATGGAGTTTGATCTAAGTGTGAGTGAGGAGTTGAAGTATTTCATATTGAAGCTCCCCCAATGATCTTTCCAATACAGTTATATGGTGTGTGTAATTTTTTATTCCAATTTTCATACTTTTCCAAC
>NW_010407279.1:4269-4976 GCF_000710305.1 Buceros rhinoceros silvestris | reverse complement strand
GGTCTCACTAATTCTTTTTCTCCCTTCCCCATCTCTGGTGGGATAGGGAAGGTACTATCACCACCTGGACCTTGGCTTTTTACCTCAGCCAAACCAGTGACAGGGTTTTATTCTAATGTTGGGAGTTTTTCCTTCAATTTTAGAGTTCTATCATTTTTCAGATACGGTTTTCTACTTTCAGCCTCTCCAGACAAACCTTATTAAAATTTAATGACTAATATCATAATGTCTATTTTGAGTGGCCTCTGAAGAGGTGTAGCTAAAACAACATGTGAAGTCTGACAACTAATGCCTCACATTACAATGGCTTGAAGTTTGCGTTGCCTTGCATGTCATCTGTCTCCACTACTGAAAAGACTGGATCACCTCATAATTTCCCAAACAGAATCCTGTTGTTACTCAAAGATAAAGGTTCTGTCTTACTCTGCTCTTCACGGAGACTTCTCACCTCAAACTCTTGATCTATTTTTTGCCTCTCCTTTTTTTCTGTAAAGAATCATACAATGGCTTGAAGTTTGCGTTGCCTTGCATGTCATCTGTCTCCACTACTGAAAAGACTGGATCACCTCATAATTTCCCAAACAGAATCCTGTTGTTACTCAAAGATAAAGGTTCTGTCTTACTCTGCTCTTCACGGAGACTTCTCACCTCAAACTCTTGATCTATTTTTTGCCTCTCCTTTTTTTCTGTAAAGAATCAAGCTATTG
>NW_010407279.1:1839-4135 GCF_000710305.1 Buceros rhinoceros silvestris | reverse complement strand
CCTGCTGAATTTTGTAGTATGTTTAGAATTAAAGGGTGCAATTTCTCATCATAGGAAGGAAATTAAAAGACTGGCATTAGCTTTTTTTCTGTGACTGAGTAAGCAGACCAGGAATAAGAATTAATTTAGAGGAAGTTCATAGCTTAGTCCCAGCTACTCAGTTGATAGAAAACATAGTGGTGCACTGTCCTGGTTTAACATAAAACCAGTTTGATTTGTTTTGATTGACATACAGGCAAGTCAGTTACAATATTTTTCCTCCTTGCATGTCACTACATCTTCCTGGTTATGAAGCTTCTTGGTGGGGCTATGTCTCTTTAAGAAACTGCCAACAGAGAGTGAGAGACCTCTCATGCCCCCTGCCCTGCCGCTTGGAGCTGCTGGTGCATTTTGCCCGTACAGGGACATTGCTACCTTACAGCCGTTGCCTGCAGTGAGGGCTGCTTGCTGAGGCAACTGGTGATCGCTGGCTGCTCCTTGCTTGCTGCTGCTCAACAAGGGCTCCCATCTGCAGGCCAATATCCCTCGCTCCTGACCGCCTCCTGTGACAGTTAGGTCCACCATTGCTGCTGCTACCTGGCTTGGTGGGAGCCGGCCCTGGCTCTGGTCCCTGCACAGCAGCTATGTAACTGGTATTTTGCCTGTGGTTTAACCCTTGCCACACCAGATCCCTGAACCTTGTATATATTTTGTTAATCCCTTGTATATATGCACAAAGTTTGTTATATATATTTTTCTGTCGTTATTAAAATAGTTTTAGTTTCCAAAACTTAACTGAAGCCTCGCCCACTTTCTTTTCCTTCTCTCTCCCTCCTTAACCCTTTTTCTCCTGGAACAGAGAAGTGGCTGATTTGGAGACAGAGTTTGTGCTGTGATTTGGCCCTGCCTCAGCCAAACTGATGATGTGCATGAAGATTCATTTTAAACACATTTTTCTTGGCATGGGTGGCAAAGGTCTTAAAGGAACAGAAAGACTATGGCTAAAGAACAATTATAATTGCAGAAAAGGTACTCTTTCCTCCAACAATCCATAAAGTTATTGCTGAGATAAGTCTTGCAAATGACTACATGAACTTCTGTTTATCTGAATATTCCCATAGCTCTTAATTTTATTGAAAATAAAATCTTTATCTACATTAAGGAATAATGTCAAGTTACCTTCTAGGCTTGAGTATTATTTGATAGCCTAGATACTGTCAGAATTATTTTTGTGAAGATTGAAAGTCTCTCTTTAAAATATTTCTGAAGATACAGCTTGAAAGGGGAAAGAGTTTTTATTATGTTTTGTTCAAAACCCCAAATTAACAGGCACAGGATTACATGAAATGCTAGATGCTTTTTAGCTGGTCTTGTGGAATTGACTATGTCTGTGTTCTCTTATTGATGATCTCTTATCACAGAAAACAAGTTATAAGTTTCAGTAGTAACAGAATGGTAACACGGAAATAAACCGTTAACAGCTTTTTCATGTTGGAGGTACAAAATGGCAGAAACTGTCTAAGATATGATGGTAGAGTTTACATTGTTGGAGAACTTTGAAAAGCAGATAATAATAAATTCCAAATGCTAAATAATTTTTTTACTAATATTCTAGTCTCTGAGAATCAAGGTATTTGTATCTAATGCCACTGGACATACAAATTGAGAGGAAGTGATTGAAATACTTCAGTTGTAGAAATCTTGCCAACACTTGTCTTCCTCTTGATTAAAGTATGTGAACAAATTCTGTAAAGAAACTAGAACAAATGATTCCTCAGTTCCTACTCTGCAGGCACACAAAGATTTCTTGCCTCACACAAAGATAATGAATGAATGTCCATTAGGAAATGGAACAGGATCCTTCCAGGGGCCTTCATTTGAAGTCTCAGAGAGAACATTGACAAAACTCTTTCCACTTAAGCAATAATTAACTCCACTGGAGTTTGTTTATCAGGTTCTCAGAGAAGAGGAAAAGGAGAAGGAAGAAAGCAAGCAAGCAAGCAAGGAAGGAAGGGAGGAAGACTCATGGTTTGTGTCCTGGTTTAAGATAAACAGGGCTGGTTTGTTTGAGATGGACATATCAAACATACCAAATAGAGTATTCCTCCCCTGCACATCAGCACATGTTGCTGGCTGTGGAGCTTTTGGCAGGCACAGTATTTCTTTACGAACAGCATGCTGATGGAAAATTCTATCTTTTCCACCTGCTGCTTGGACGGCTGCAACTCCCCTTCCTCTCACGTTGCCGCTTGCTGCCTGTTTGCAACCCCCGTTCTCGCCTGCGCTGGGAACTGCTGAACAGAGCTGCCGCTTGGCT
>NW_010407279.1:0-1734 GCF_000710305.1 Buceros rhinoceros silvestris | reverse complement strand
ACCCCCGGTTGTCCCCGCCGCGGGGACCGGCTGAACAGAGCTGCCGCTTGGCTCGGCTTGGGTCCGTGCTGTCAGCCATGACTGCTTCTCACTACTGCTTGCCGCTGCTGCTGCCTTTCCCAGCTGCTCCTTCAGAAGAGGGTTCCTGCCATCACTTCCCAGTCTCGCCCTGCTGCTGTCCGGACTGCTGCTGCCAATGTTCCCAGCCGGTCCTGGTCCCTGCCCGTGGTCACATGCCGCTGCCATTAACTGACTGGTAGGCTTTTTTTCCCCTATTGCCTTGTTTCCTTAGCCATCGTTTAACCTTCGCCACATCAGATCTCTAATCTTATATAAATTTGTTAACCTCTCTTTTGTTGTTCTGTATGTAATATCTTTCTATTGTTATTAAAACTGTTTTAGTTTCCCAAACTTAACAGATGTCTTGCCAAATTTTTCTTTCCTTCTTATCTTTCTTCTTAACTCTTTCTCCTGGAAGGGGAGAAGGGGCTGATGAGAGAGAGATTTCATCCCGTGATTGGCCAGTCTTGGCCAACTGGTGACAGTTTGGATTTATCCAGCTGGCAACAAAGCATCACACATCCAGTTGCTCACTCCTACCCTCCTCTGGTGGGATGGAGATGAGAGAAATTAAACAAAAAGCTGGAGGGTGGAGACAAAGAGCAGGGAGGGCTCACTCACCAGTTAAGGTCAAGAGCAAAAGAATGACTCAAATTCAATTGACCTCAGAGTAGGATGGTGATAAATACAAAAAGATCTTAAATAAATACACCTTCCCACTACACCTCCCTTCTTTCGAGGTCCAGATCTGCTACCTGCCCCCCACCTCAGGGCACAGAGGGAGGAGTGGGGAATAGGAGTTGTAGTCAGTCCCAGTCTATCCCATGTTTTTTTCTACTGCTCCTTCCTCTTCAGAGGGAAAATCCTCACAGTCCTCCCTTGAGGCAACATGGAGGAGGCAATCCTCCACAAACATCTCCAGGCATGTACATCTGCCATGGAGTGCAATCCTCTCCATGAGGGACCGCTCCAGTGCCAGCTTTCCTCAGAATCAAGGCCTTCTTTGGGAGCAGTCCCCTGCTCCATCATGGGGTCCTCCATGGGATGCAGTGGGGATTCTCAACCGTTGATCTCTATGTGCTGCAAGGAATCAGCCTGCCACCTTACAACAGGCCAAAGGGGAATGGCTGCTCTTGCATGGCTTCTCGACTCTTTCCTCACTGACCTTAGTGTCCATATGGTTGTCTCTACAATGTCCCACTCCTCTCCAAAACAGAAACAAAGGAACTCGCTCAATAGATTTTCCCCTTTTAAATACATAATGCAGATGTGCTGATTGGCTCAGCCTTGCCTAGTGATGGATCTGACTTAGAGCTGGGGTACTTTCTTGTAGCTTCTTATAGAAGCCACAATAGCCCTTCCCCTGCTACCAAAACCTCACCGGACACAAACCCAAAACATGAAAGAAGGAAAAATAAGGAAACAGAGCCTAATTTACCCTTTATAACTTGTAGCTTTTAAAAGAAGCCACAATAGCCCTTCCCCTGCTACCAAAACCTCACCGGACACAAACCCAAAACATGAAAGAAGGAAAAATAAGGAAACAGAGCCTAATTTACCCTTTATAACAAGGAGAAAAACACAATTTAGGAGTCATTAGACAGAAATCTTTTTCTAAGTTAATACTGCTCAGTCTAATGCACCCCCTTCACCTGCTTCCACATGTGGAAGATC
>NW_010407278.1:0-3524 GCF_000710305.1 Buceros rhinoceros silvestris | reverse complement strand
CTGGCCCCTCATTGTTTTGGGGTTTTGTTTGTTTTAATTCCTGTTACTTTTCTAACTACAGCCTGTTTCTGGGATTTCTAATCCCTTAGATCAGTGAAAAGGTAGATTAGGTTGACTAGTGTTGTATCAGAGAGGAAAAAAAATATAACAAGTCTTATCTTGTGTGTGATCACAGTGTTGTTACATGAGTAATACATAAGAAATTATTTATTTTTTATGTTTCCAGCAAGGAAGTTCTTACCATTGACAGGAGGGGGGAAGGAAAATATTATTTGTTGGGCTTTAATGTTTAAAATCCTGTTTAGTAGAAAATGTTGTGCTGTCTCCATCATTGGAGGTTTTCTATACCAGATTGGTAAAGCTCTGAGAAACCTGATGTTGCTTTGCTTTTGAGAAGCTGACTTTCTGAAGTCTCTTCCAACCTGAATTATCCGATGTCCTGTCTATCTGTACAGATTAAATGTGCTTGTGTTTACTTTTAAGGGATTTTTTAATCTTCTGTTAGCTTTGGATTTGAAATGATTGCACACTCCTTTAAAAAATAATTTTTAAAAAGCCCAAACAGTCATGCGTGTTGTGTGTTTTTTTTTTTTTTTTGCTTTGGATTTGAAATGATTGCACACTCCTTTAAAAAATAATTTTTAAAAAGCCCAAACAGTCATGCGTGTTGTGTGTTTTTTTTCTTTTTTTGTTTAGAACATGGATTCACAGAAGGATGTTCAACCTCCAAAGCAGCAGCCAATGATTTATATTTGTGGAGGTAAAGAAAAGACACCAGTGAATTTTTTTCACTTGTTACTAGAGATTTGGTGTTTTAATAATGAAGAATGCGTAATCATGATGCTGAAGAGTACATAAATGCAACTAGCTGCAGCATGGATCCTGATATGATTTGAAGCTTTACGTACCACTGCTACCACATGTATGGGGTATATATGGATAGCCATGTGAAAGTAATCCACTAGAGCTGTGTTGCTCTGTGGAGGTCCTCCATCTCCAGACAATGCTTTCTGAAAGTGTCAACTTGTGATGCAGCAAGTTTAGTGCATCTTGGAGAGTTTTGGGGTTTTTTTTAACTGCTGTATGGTTACTCGTATTGAAATGCAATAGTCAAATTCTCTTACTTATAGATAAATCAGCAACTTAAAAATTGGTGATTTTTGCATCATCTCTTCAAGAATCTCTAATATTGTTTGTCTTTTAAGAAAATAAACTTGGGGCTTTGGGGGGGCTGAGCTGAAGGTTTCATTAGTAGACAGTCTGCCTGTACCAGAGTGGAGTGTATTCTGTGCAGTAATAATTAGTGATTTTTTTCAAGATCCTCGTTGATCTTAATATAAGTGAAGATTGCCATTTTTTTCACAATATCTTGATGTCATTCAGCTCTTGAGGCAAATGCGCCACAATTATTTTTTTTTATGTTTGTTTGCCGCAAATAGGCATTTGACTATTACGACTTTTGAAAGCTATCTGTCCCTTAACAATGCTGGTTTTGTCTATCCGCTCCCTTTATCCTTGTCCATCAGAATGTCACACAGAAAATGAAATAAAGGCAAGAGATCCTATCAGATGCAGAGAATGTGGCTACAGAATAATGTACAAGAAAAGGACAAAAAGATGTATCCTTTTACACATGCACTTGGGAGACTGTGGATGGAAACAAGGTACATAAGGGAAACAGAATGTAAGATTTGGATTATTATCCAAATTTGGCCCTTCAAGGCCAAAATTCAGTATGGTAGAGCAGAGTACTGTAAGGAAATCTCTGCACTGTGTTTGGGCATCTTGTTTTCTTTCCTGACACTTTTTTATCTTTTTTTTTCCCCTTTTTCCTATGCAAAATACGTGCTATGATTGTCTGCTGGGTGACCTATTGTTAATTATTAATTATTGTTAATTATTGATATTATTCAGGCTTTTAAGAAAAGGAAAGTGTATTCGGGTTAATTAAAGATGAGTTTTGAAATGCTTTTATGTAGTTAGACTATAGATTTAGACAATCTTTGAGGCTTTTTCCTCCCTCCTTCTGCCCCTGCAATCTTTTTTCTCCCTGCTCTTTTTTCAACCACAACACTTTTTGTTTTTTTTCTTTAACTGTGCTATTCCAGTGGTAGTTTTTGATGCCCGATGATGTCTGCTGAAGATACAGTGACTTCATGATGCAGTTTAATCCTTCTGGTGACTTTGTTCTGTAAATTCATTCATGTACAAATGCACACCTTTATTTGTCTTTTGAGATCGAAATATTAAAGTTTACTGTGATACTAAATTTTGTCTGTATTGCCTTCCAGCAATAGATTTCCAAAGCTGTCATTTAAATTGTAGGCAGAGTATGCTGAAGTTTACGTTCAGTGGTATTGTATTATTTTTTGAATTAACCCTGTTTTCATTACTTCGATCTAAACTTTATTTACATTTTAACTGTCAAATGTTCTTTGGTTTCCATAAAGTAACTGTAGTTTGAATAAATTACACTGAAAATAAATAGAAGGCTGCACAAGGCTAGGTCTGAGACACAGATCTGAATTTCAAAGGGGCAAATCTCAAAGGACTTGAGAGCAGCCAATTCAGGCACCCAGTTGTGAAGGAAGTATCAAAAAATCATCTCAGAGAGAAGGGAGGCGAGGTAAACATTAAGCAGCAATGTGCAAACAGAAATTCCCAGAGTACTTCTGCACTTGGTTGTACTCAAGGAATGAATTAGCTCTGTGCTATAAAGATAACATGGGTGGTGTCCCAGAACTACAATAGCATCTTGTTTTGTTTTTTCAGGTGACTTCTCGGGGTTCTGTAATAAAAAGGTCAAAGTGGTGGTTTTGTATAGAGGAGCCAAAACTTTTTGCATCTGTCTCTTTAGAATGTGTGTTAAGCAATACTAAAATATCCTTATCACTAAAGAGCACCATAAAATATTGCTGGGTTATGCCTGATGCTAATTTAGGCTGCTTCTGAATCTCAGTTTTGATGGTGCTCATGATGCTGTTGATGTTATCAGTATGGCAAGGTACCTTTGTGACAGACTGCATGACTGTGTGCTGGCTCATAATAAACTGCAGTGGGTTGGTATTGTTTTGGAGCTGTTGGGTTAAGATTTTTCTTGGGTATCTTATCTGATGTTAATTATGGAGACATTTCATACTAGGTTTTTCTTTGGAAGCCAGATATACTCGAGTATGAATTATAACATACATTTTTGCTACACAGTTGCTTTCTGTTCACCAGACTGGTACGTGAATTGTGCTCAGAAACAAGGGGCCAGCTGTTGACACGACTGCTCAGAAGGGTGATCTGAAGAGTTGCCCACTGAGGAGAGGGCTGTGCCGGTGCTGCAAAAGGCCCGGTGGGAGCGAGGGGCGGGTTTGGCGGGATAGGCACCTGCAGACCGGCGTTGGCAGGGGCACTGGGCGTTCTAAGCTAGATAAAATACTACATTGAAAAAAAAACCCACAGCCCCCCCCCCGTCCCCCCCAAACAGGCAATGCTTCATTAAAGCTACTCCCCGCAAGTGCTGTACTTCTGTCCTC